>NC_092777.1:44555846-44858876 GCF_047496795.1 Chiloscyllium punctatum | reverse complement strand
CACAGAATATCAGTGAAGGAAATCTTCAAAATGTTCTCTTCAGCAAGCAATGCCCACCTGCCCTCCTGCAGAACTCCCTTCCACGTGTGGCTCTCAGCGAGGGTTGGCTCTTGAAAAAAATGCTCAATGCAGTTGAATCTCCTGCAGCAAGATCAATGCTGGATCCTGGAAAATGTAGGCCATTTTCTGTTCATTGGGAATCTCTCCTCAACAAAGACAGACATGAATAATGAATTTGATCATCGCCTCCAATGCTTCAATTCCACCTTTGGTCAACAGAGGAAAACACTTTTTGAGGAACAGTATTTCAAAACCATCATGAAGATCATGGTTTATCAGGCAGCCAGGATCCCACATTCCCACATGTTTTGAATATCCTATAGCAGGCACCCCAAAGCCTTGGAAAATTGTTATCTCCGATACCTTCAAGAGATCCTTCAAATCCAATGGTAACACAGTGGTCCAAAAGCAGCATCTTCTCCAAAACTAATTCATGGAAAATTGAGGTGGTTTTACTCAGCATTGAGGTACCTGTCACTCAAAATTAGCTGGATGGGAAAACTAATGTGTAACGTTGGACACTGGAATCCTGAAGCAACTGTTCTATTTGGCTATGACAGGAGACTCCCAGCCAGACAGTGGACATGCTTTTCAACTCATGAAAGTCTCTGGCTTGTGACTGCCCAAAATAAAGGAGGCATATCCAGAAAGGCATTGAATATACCAGGGACATGCAGAGGTGAAGTTGAGATTTTGGAGGAGGTGCACCAACATCCAAGCAACCTCAGCAGTTCTGTAAGAAATTAAAGAATGAGGATAGTTGGGAGTCCAGAGGCATCTCCTGTTTGGGAGATCTGTTCGATGGGGAGATCATGATGTCCTTTGAACAGTTGCGACAGAAGTTCAGGTTGCCTAGCAAAGACCTTTTTCAATATTTTCAAGTACGAGACCACATTGATGGCTAATCCGTAGAAATCAGATATGGAAAGGAGAGTGCTCCGGCCAATGGGTGTACCCTCAGTCAGTACTCTCTATCACTCGCTAGGTAATAAGGTATTGAAGGACACAGAACGGTTATATAAAACCTGGACTCAAGAATTAGGGATGGAAATCTCCTTAGAGATGTGGGAGGATACCTTGGAAAATGCCAGGAAGATCACTATCTGTATTAAGACTCAAGCTATTCAGTTGAATATACTTCATAGGGCTCATTTAGCACCAGAGCACCTTGCAAAGTTTAAGGCAGGAGTGTTCCGAATGTGCCCTAAATGTAAAATAGAAGTTGGTACTCTCACTCATTGTTTGTGGACGTGCCATATGATTCGTAGATACTGGGACAGTGTGGCGAATGCCTTGGCAAAGATTTTGGGAACGGAGATTGAGTTGGACCCGGTGTCTCTTCTTTTGGGCTTTCCAAATCTTCTGACTCTAGATACATACGGGAAGAAACTGTTTACTGTCCTCTCCTTTTGTGCGAGGAAAAACATTTTGGCAAGCTGGATATCGGAAAGTCTCCCAGGACTTTCGAATTGGCATAGGATAGTTATGGAACATATTCCCCTCTACTTCCTTATGAATATGGTGCCCCAAAAAATGGAATTATATTATCGAACCCGGTGGGCCTTCTTGAACTACACTGATGTAGATGTATTGGCCATACTATCTCGGGCCTTTGTTTTGGCGTGAGGATGATGTTTGTCGGTTCAGGGGCCCCTGCGAGGAAGAATCCCATATGACTACAGGTCTTGTTACGATTTGATATAATTTTATTTTGACTGCTTATTTATTTATTTATTGACTTTTTAAAATCTCTTTTTTGTTGTTAGTTATGTACTATACTGTAGTTTTTTTTATATCAAGAGTCTTCTTTCTTCTATCTTATTTTGTGTTTTGGTAGTTTGTAGAGTAGATTAGAAGTTAGTTTTCTTAATTTATATTGATGCTGTTATTATATTGTAAAGTGGTTACACTATTTTGTATTAATTTTGTAATTTTGTAAAAAAGAAATCCAAAAACCGTTTCCTTTTACAAAGAAATGAGGATAGGAATGATACTTCGCAGCAATTGACTATCCCTGAAGGAAAACATTGTAAAAACCTTTGACTCTTTCTTTTTGCTGTTTTTGTTGAGAATTTTGTTAAATAAATCTTGATTGCCTCTTTTGGACATGTTTAGTGACTGACCACTATAATAATCAAATCACAAATACAAAACTTATGGCCTATCAAGTCAGGTTACACTCTGGAATCAGTCTTAGAGTCATAGAGTTATATAGTACAGAAACAAACCTCTTGGTCCAACTCATCTGGGTCAAACATACATCCCAATTTCATCTAGCCTCATTTGCTAGCATTTGGCCCACATCCCTCTAAACCATTCCTATTCACATACTCATCCAGAAGCCTTTTAAATATTGAAATTGTCAGTCTCCACCACTTCCTCTGACACCTCATTCCATAAACACTCGACATGAAAAGGTTAGCCCTCAAGGCCTTTTTAAATCATGGGCTACTAAGGATAGGCAATAAATGCTAGCCAGCAAGCAACACCCACACTCCACAAAATGAATAAATGGATAAATAAATAAATAATCTTTCCCTTACATCTTAAATTTATGTCCTCTAGTTTTTGGACTCCTCCATCCCAGGGAAAAGACCTTGTCTAATTACTCTATCCATGCCCCTCGTTATTTTATAAATCTCGATAAGGTCACACCTCAGACTCTGATATCCCAGAGAGAAAAGCCCCAGCCTATTCAGCCTCTTACTTTAGCTCAAACTCTCCAATCTCAGCAACATCCTTGTAAATCTATTCTGCACCTTCTCAAGTTTAGCAACACCCTTCCAATAGGGAGTCAACCAGAATTGTACACAGTATTCCAAAAGTAGCCTCACCAATATCCTATACAGCTGCAACATGACATCCTAATTCCTATACTCAATGTTATGACTAATGAAGGCAAATGCCTTCTTTGCTACCCTGTCTACGTGTGACTCCACATTCTATGAATTATACACTTGCACCCTGAGGTCTCTTTGTTCAGCAACACTCCCAAGGGCCCTATCATTTACTGTGTAAGTCCTGCCCCTGATTTGCCTTCCCAAAATTCAACACCTCATATTTATCTAAATTAAACTCCTCTGCCACTCTTTGGCCTATAGGCCCATCTGATCAAGGTCCATTTTCAATGTCAACTGCACCACCTATTTTGCTGTCATCTGCAAAGTTACTAACCATACCTCCTATATTCACATCCGAATCATTTATATAAATGACAAAAAGCAGTGGACCCAGCACTAATCCTTGTGTCACACCACTGGTCACAGACCACCACCCTCTTCCTCCTACCTACAAAGCAATTTTGTATCCAGTTGGCTCACTGTCCCTGGAACCTAAGATCTTACTTAGCAAGTTCTACTGTGCAGAACCTTGTCAAACGCTTTGCAGAAGTCCATAAAGACAATGTCTACTCTCTGCTTTCATTAATCTTCTTTGCCATCACTGCAAAAAATTCAAACAAGTTAGTGAGACACGATTTCCCAATCTGAGAGACCACCCAGGAAGAAGAAGCAGATATTAGAAACAGCCTTGGGAAGAGGATGGTGAGGTTATATTTATTGTTTGCTTTTTGTTACTTTGAGGAAATAAAATTGAGGCCACTCATTGAACTGGTATCGTTCTTGTGATAATGTTGCTGTCATCATAGTATTAGATAGGGAATTCCAGAGAATTGATCCAGAATATTAGTGATAGTGAAGAATTAGGGGTATCAATGATATGAGAGGAAATTGGAGGTTATTGTCCATTTGTTGGTTTTGTTTTTCTTGTTGGTTACAGAGAAGGAACTTGCAGTCAAAATAACTATGGTGAATTGCTGCATTGCATGTTATATTAAGGAGGGGATCAACAGTGAACAGCAACATAGAAACCGTTTGGCCAGTCTCCAGGCAAGATTTCCCAATTCGTTGTTGATACAGATGGGCTAATCCAAATCCTGAAACTTTTTGGTGAAGTGTGTGAACTGGTTCCTCTTCTTTATTCACCTCACCCTTTGGAAACATTTTTAAGTTGCACATTTTTAAGTTTTTAAAGACAGATCTCTTTCCTTGTAGATGCTTTTTATCCAGACCAAATGGATTTCTGTTTTAAAAGACTTTATTGAGTTAACAGAAGAGTGTATTAGTTAGGAAACATGGTGAGGAATAATTAGGCAACACACATATATATATACAGTATATAATAGAAAGTGAGTCCAAAACAAATTGTTTAACAACATGCACAGATTAGTCTCTGAGTTGTTCACAAAGAGTACACAGTGGTGGCTGTAACAATGGATGTTATTGGTAATGTTAATGTTGGTGGTTGAACAGGAAATTTCAATATTTTTGGCTTTGCAGGATGATTGAAGTTCTTCCACTTATTTTCAACAGTGGCTAGCCAGCAGAACTCAGAGTTGGGAGCTATTTCCCTTCCTTACCTGCAGTGCAGGGTGCTAAATAGACATTCTCCTTCACAGCAGGGTCTGCATTAGTTCATATTTAGGTTATTGGACCACTCACACACTCCTAACTTGGCCCTAGTACATGATGGAGAGATTTCACTGCTGGGGGGTGGGGGAAGTTTAGGGTTAGGGTTCGTGTTAGGGCTAGGGATTAGTGTTAGGTTAAAAGACATTAAGATAGACCAAATATTCTCTGAGAAATAAGCACTGGAGCAGGAAAGGCAAAACTGGGAAGTCCTTAGCTGCAAATATCTCCTGGCACTGTTGATTACTTTGAATTGTCTATCATTCACAAGAACACCATTCATCGCCTTAACTTTGTTGAATCTGATATCATTTTATATGATGTATGGACCCTCTTTAATCTGAAATAACCACTTGATTAGTTTCAGGTGTCTGAGATGCCTGTGGGTTTACCCTTTATAATATCAAGGACAATAGAATTAAAACCAAATGTAAATATTTCTCCAAACAGTTTTGGAAACATTCCACAGATGATTTTGATTTCTTTAAATGAATTGCACCCTTTCATATTCATCAAGTGTTAGTTCATCTCCACATAATTCAACAGAGGAGAAAAATCACAAACACATTGACAAACGTGTTAATTCTTCATCTCTAAACCTTCTCTATCCACTATAATTTTGCATGCCATGAGAAGAAAACTATATTACAGCTCCATTAAGAAAGTAACTTCATGCTGAAAAGTCCCTAGTTCAGTTGTTAGTTGCCATGAATGAGCAGATCTCAGCAAGAGCAGCCTTTGGGATTTTATGACTGGCCCCATTACCTTGGGGTTGGGAGGACAGAAATCAGCCTCAACTCCTGCTCCTGAATGCATTCCAGGGACCCCTGCTGGAAACTGTATGTGCCTACATCTCAGGAATGACAGATTAGATTAGATTAGATTATTTACAGTGTGGAAACAGGCTCTTCGGCCCAACAAGTCCACACCAAACCGCCGAAGCGCAACCCACCCATTCCCCCACATTTACCCCTTTACCTAACACTACAGGCAATTTAGCATGGCCAATTCACCTGACCAGCACATCTTTGGACTGTGGGAGGAAACCGGAGCACCCGGTGGAAAACCCACGCAGACACGGGGAGAATGTGCAAACTCCACACAGTCAGTCGCCTGAGTCAGGAATGGAACCCGGGTCCCTGGCGCTGTGAGGCAGCAGTGCTAACCACTGTGCCACCGTGCCGCCAGGATCATGTTCAACTGTGAAGGGCTCCATGGTTCAATACCCTCGATGCACGCACTGTTTGGGGAAACTCAAACAGACTGATTAAGGGTAACAAAGCTGTGGGCATCTATATATCTGAACGCCAGCATGAACCAGCACTTGGACTGGAGGGGAGTGAAAATTGATTTCAGGATAATGTAGATTTCAGATTCATTGATACATTGGAATCTCATCTGGTTCAAAGCTATAACTTTGCACCTGCTTTTTTATTTATTTATGCAAAGTGGGCATTGCTATCCACACGGGGGGAAAGTGAGGACTGCAGATGCTGGCGATCAGAGCTGAAAATGTGTTGCTGGAAAAGCGCAGCAGGTCAGGCAGCATCCAAGGAGCAGGAGAATCGACGTTTCGGGCATGAGCCCTTCTTCAGCTGCCTGACCTGCTGAGCTTTTCCAGCAACACATTTTCAGCATTGCTATCCACACCACCAGTTAATGCCTGTCCCTAAATACATACAGGGCAGATCATACAAGTCAACCACATTGTTACAGGTCTGGAGTCATGTGTAGGCCAAACTAGATAAGGACAGCAGACCTCCTTCCCTAAAGGGCATTAGTAAACCAGATCGGGTTTTATGGCAATTGTTTAATGGTCACCATTAGGCTTGTTCAGTATTCCAGATATCACCGAATTCTAATTTCACCATCCACCATGGTAGGAATTGAACCCATTTCCTCAGAACATTGGTCATAGAGTCATAGACCCTTCGGTCCAACCCGTCCATGCCGACCAGATATCCCAACCCAATCTAGTCCCACCTGGCAGCACCTGACCCATATCCCTTCAAATCCCTTCTATTCATATACCCATCAAAATGCCTTTTAAATGTTGCAATTGTACCAGCCTCCACAACTTCCTCTGGCAGCTCATTCCATACACGTACCACGCTCTGCATGAAAAAGTTGCCCCTTAGGTCTCTTTTATATCTTTCCTCCCTCACCCAAGACCTATGCCCTCTAGTTCTGGACTCCCCCACCCTGGGGAAAAGGCTTTGTCTATTTATCCTATCCATGTCCCTCATAATTTTGTAAAACTCTATAAAGTCACCCCTCAGTGTCTGATGCTCCAGGGAAAACAGCCCCAGCCTGTTCAGTCTCTCCCAGAGCTCAAATCCTCCGGCCCTGGCAACATCCTTTTAATCTTTTCTGAAATTTTTCAAATTTCACAACATCTTTCCGATAGGATGGAGACCAGAATTGCACGCAATATTCCAACAGTGGCCGAATCAATGCCCTGTACAGCCGCAACATGACCTCCCAACTCCTCCACTTTCAAGGAGCCATGAACCTGCACTTCGAGGTCTCTTTGTTCAGCAACACTCTCTAGGACCTTACCATTAAGTGTATAAGTCCTGCTAAGGTTTGCTTTCCCAAAATACAGCACCTTATATTTATCTGAATTAAACTCCATCTGCCACTTCTCAGCCCATTGGCCCATCTGTTCAAGATCCTGTTGTAACCTGAGGTACCCTTCTTTGCTGTCCACTACACCTCCAATTTTGGTGTCATCTGCAAACTTACTAACTGTACGTCTTACGCTTGCATCCAAATCATTTATGTAAATGACAAAAAGTAGAGGGCCCAGCACCCGATCCTTGTGGCACTCCACTGGTCACAGGCCTCCAGTTTGAAAAACAACCCTTCACCACCACCCTCTGTCTTCTACCTTTGAGCCAGTTCTGTATCCAAATGGCTAGTTCTCCCTATATTCCGTGATATCTAACCTTGCTAATCAGTCTCCCATGGGGAACCTTGTTGAATGCCTTACTCAAGTCCATATAGATCACATCTACCGCTCTGCCCTCATCAATCCTCTTTGTTACTTCTTCAAAAAACTCAATCAAGTCTGTGAGACATGATTTCCCACGCACAAAGCCATGTTGACTATCCCTAATCAGTCCTTGCCTTTCCAAATACATGTACATCCTGTCCCTCAGGATTTCCCCCAACAACTTGCCCACCACCGACGACAAGCTCACTGGTCTATAGTTCCCTGGCTTGTCCTTACCACCCTTCTTAACACTGGCACCATGTTAGCCAACCTCCAGTCTTCCGGCACCTCACTTGTGACTATTGATGATACAAATATCTTAGCAAGAGGCCCAGCAATCACCTCTCTAGCTTCCCACAGAATTCTAGGTAACACCTGATCAGATCCTGGGGATTTATCCACCTTTACGTGTTTCAAGACATCCAGCATTTCCTCCTCTGTAATATGGATACTTTGCAAAGTGTCACCATCTATTTCACTGCTTTCTATATCTTCCATATCCTTTTCCACAGTAAATACTGATGTAAAATACTCGTTCAGTATCTCCCCCATTTTCTGCTGCTCCACACAAAGGCCACCTTGCTGATTCTCTCCCTAGTTACCCTTTTGTCGTTAATGTATTTGTAAAAACCCTTTGGATTCTCCTTAACTCTATTTGTCAAAGCTATTTCATGTCCCCTTTTTGCCCTCCTGCTTTCCTTCTTAAGTATGCTCCTACTGCCTTTATACTCTTCTAAGGATTCACTCGCTTTATCCTGTCTATACCTTACATATGCTTCCGTCTTTTGCTTAACCAAACCCTCAATTTCTTTAGTCATCCAGCATTCCCTATTCCTACCAACTTTTCCTTTCTCTGGATTCTCGTTGTCTCATTTCGTATCGGGTTCTGGATTACAAACCCAGTGACATTAGCGCTGCACCATTACTCCTCAGATCAGTTGAAAATGACTCTTCAGAGATTTCACGAGTACTACGTGCTGCCATCTTGATTTGCAAGTGAAAGTCTAATAGGCCCATCATTGTTATCAAACTAACTAACCTGTTCCCTAATAAACATGTAACAGTCAGGTACATGGAGCTGCGAGCTGTACAGAAACATAGCAATGTGCAGTCAGTTTTGTCCTCCACACACTGCTACAAGGGATTAGCGAAATAATCTCAAGTCAAAAGACACATACACCTCTTCAGTCATTTAAATCGTTCTTGGATGAATGCTTCTCAGGTACCAACAGGAATTGCATTGTTCCTCTACATCCTCTGTCTTATTCCCATTCAACCTGTCTTGAAGGAATAAAATGATTCCTGAAACATAACATACTTTTTATATTTTTTTTCTAATGTACATTTATTGTTTTTCACCTGGAGGGGATGTATATTCACTCCTGCTATAATGCGATAGTTCTGTTCTTGTGCAATCCCATGTTATAAGAAAATCGAGTAATAGCAGCACCATTTAAACTAATGGGGCCAGAATCACGTTATAACCAATACACACTTCAAAAGTTCATGCTTTACAGACAGTGTCTCTAATTTGTTAATTGCATTATAGTGAATTCTCATTAACAAAACATGCGTTGTAGCAGCACGACCTGTATATTTATGTCAACTATGATAAGGCAGAATGATGTCTTAAAACATCATATTTGACTAATTCGAACCCACAAAAATAAAATCTTGACAGAAACAATTTGTTTCTGTAAATATTCTATCAGTCTCTTTAATGACTATTGGTTCGTCTGCTCAATGACCAGTAAAACAGGAATTATAGTGCGAGTTAACATTGATACGTAAGGTTATCAGACATGATTTACATTTGTAAACAGCCTCTTGCCAGTTTTGGGCATTAGCATGGATTAGGTGGTCTACTTTAAATTTGGAGATGCCGGTGTTGGACTGGGGTGTACAAAGTTAAAAATCACACAACACCAGGTTATAGTCCAACAGGTTTAATTGGAAGCACACTAGCTTTCGCAGTGACGCTCCTTCATCAGGTGATTGTAATCAGGTGACAATCACCTGATGAAGGAGCGTCGCTGCGAAAGCTAGTGTGTTTCCAATTAAACCTGTTGGACTATAACCTGGTGTTGTGTGATTTTTAACTTTGTACTTTAAATTTGAATCAGATAGGCAAATGAATGCCCATCATATATTTATCTGCTGGTTGCAAATATTCAATTGAGAAATGGGCAGACACGAGTTGAAAATCACCATAAACCCAAGTGAAGCTAAGTTTGTTCTAACTATTATTCTCTGATAGTTATGAAAACCTGAGTGAAGATTTGTACCTGGCTTTGTTTTAGCAAGACATTTATAAATTAGCCATTCAGGAAGTTAGAGAATTACATGTGTTTGCACATTGTTATAGTATCCAGTGCTTGTAACATAGAGATTGTTGTCATTTTATGACCCTCTGGTCATGTTAGTTTGAAATAAGTATTGGTCAGTTAGGGTAAACTCCTGATCATAGGGAACATAAGGTCTCCTTGCAACAGATACTGAACCCATTGACCCTGAAAAGATTCAAAATTGTAACAAGCTATTGCAAAGGCAGGGTAAAATATTAAATTATTGCAGTGCCATATATGATGCATTTGAATAACTTGTTGCAGCTTTTGTTAATACTGCGTACAGCACATCAGTAGTTAATCAAATTCCCAATCTCAGATGAGCTCAGTCTTTCTGAATCAGCAACTAAATTTGGGTGAATTTTCTCAACAGAGTTTAAAGTGCAAATGGATGTGACAGATTTTCACTGCTGTCATTTAGCACATCGACATCATGCAGGCTGTCAGTCACTGGTATGAAACCTGCTAAATACTGACAGTGGAAGTCAAGTCCTCAGGAATTTGCACCTTGAATTCCAAAAAGAGGTTTCAGCCAACTCCTGTAATCACCAAACTACGTCATAACCTAAATTCATTTGTTATCAATGCATTTTTTAAAAATCCTAGAACCTCAATAAATCATTGAGGTAGACATTTTAGCTAGCGATTACAACAATTGAAGCTTTAATAGTCCATCTTTTTAACTTGTATCTCTGCTCTGAGCCTTCCAAGGGCAGCATTTCCTTGGTCAGAACCCATCTTGAATATTGCATTCAGTTTAGGGCACTCCATCTGAGGAAGGATATATTGGCTTTGGAAGGTCAATAATACATAGTCATAAGAAGGCTATCAAGACTAAAAGGGTTAAAAGGTAATAGCCATTTGTATAAACTTGTATTCCCTTGAGAGCAGATGATTAAGGTGTGAGCTGATCATGACCTTTAAAAAGTGAAAGAATTTGATAGGACAGCTAAAACTGAACTGTTTTCTTTGGCAGAGGAATCCAGAATAAGAGGAAATAATGCTCAAATTAGATACTAGACCACCAGGAGTGAAATCAGGAAGACTTCCTTCCTACAAGGGATTAGAAATATGGAATTCTCTTTCTCTTGCTCATCCACACCACTCCAAAAGGCTGCTGAGGCTAGATCTGAAAATGTCAAGGCTGAGATGGATAGATCTTGGCTGATAAAGTTATTAATGGCTATGGAATAGAGGTGAATGGAGATACAGAGTAACCATGATTGAATTAAATCGTGGAAGAGGCTCAGCAAGCTGAATGGCCTGTCCTTGTTTACACCCTCTTACGATGTATACAACACATCCATAGCCGTACTAAAGCTGTACTCCTAGAGTCTGACATAATCATTCTTTGCTCTAATCCTGGTGACATACAATATACTGCACAGTTTCTATTTGACAAGTAGAAGATTCCTCAGAGAATGAAGCTCTTGTGGTGCATAAATGCATTAGAAAATGGAAGGGAAGCAGTCTGGAGGAGGTGCGGAGGAAAATCTACTTCTGGTTGTAAGATGTGTGACAATATGGAGCTGGATGCTCCAGGGCAATCGCTGTGTGGGGTTAGGGTGTTAAGTGATACAGTGTCAGGTGAGTAGAGTGCCAGGTGGGTAGAATACCTGGGGTCTAGGGTGCCAGGTGGGTGATGGAATATTTAGGGTAGGTCAGGATAGTTCAGCATATTGAATCTAGTGGGAGGTCAAGCAAGATGATGGGAGTGTCCAGCAAGGTGATGGGAGTGTCAGGTCTGGCAGCAATGTGGGGGTGGGAGTTGGGAGGTGGTAATCTGTTAGCTCTGACAATGGGGGATGGGTGTGTTTTGTCCCAGGGTTGGGGGGGGGGGGGGTGCAAATGCAGGTGATGGAGAGTTTGAGTTTGGAGGATGGGGGCAGGGGTGCCAGGTCCCTGGCAGGGACAAGAATGTGGTATTGGACCTTGGTGGGGAGAGAGGGTGATGGGCCCTGGGGACAGAGGCTTTCTTCAGATCTGGGAATGTAGGGCAGAGTGATAGAGGAGCATGGGTGTCAGATCCCAGGGAATGGGACGGGGGGTCCTGGGTAGGAGAGTATGTCAGGTCCAGGGGAAAGCATTATGTTGGATATTGGGAAGGGGGGGCTATGTCAGGTCCTGGATAGGAGTTTGTCAAGTCCCAGGGAGGGGTGTGTGTAGTTTTCCAGGGAGAGTTGTGTGTTGGGATCCAGAGGAGGAGATTATGTTGGGTCCCAGGGAGGGGGCAGTACGTCGGGTCCTGGGTAGGAGCATGTTGGGTCTTGGGGAGGCTGGCAGGTCAGGATCTGGGGGAGCACTGTGATTGTCGGGTGACCAGTTAGTTTGGTGTCAGTTTAATAGTGCACTATCTTATAGGGGCCTGGACAGTATGTGTAATGGCACAATTTGTGGCAGAACCATGCAAGACATCTGGTGAGACATCCAACAATTGCCAACCACTCAGGATTCTTTTGGCACATCTATGATATGCTTGCAGGATGCTTAGGAAGTATAGATCACCACTGGAGGAGATGTACCAATAACTAACTTTGAAAAGCTACTGCAAGGACACATTGATTAGATTAGATCACTTACAGTGTGGAAACAGGCCCTTCGACCCAACAAGTCCACACCGACCCGCCGAAGCGCAACGCACCCATACCCCTACATGTACCCCTTTTTACCTAACACTACGGGCAATTTAGCATGGCCAATTCACCTGACCTGCACATATATCTTTGGACTGTGGGAGGAAACCGGAGCACGTGGAGGAAACCTACGCAGACACGGGGAGAATGTGCAAACCCCACACAGTCAGTCGCCTGAGTCAGGAATTGAACCCGGATCTCTGGCGCTGTGAGGCAGCAGTGCTAACCACTGTGCCACCGTGCCACCCACATTGCATGCATGGACAAGCACCCAGCTTACAACTTGGACCAGGCAGCAACTCACAGCTGCTCATTTGCTCTCTCAGTGCTCACTCACCTAGTGCCTATCTACTTACTCACAGCACCCATACCTTGCCCTGCCTTCCTGTCAGCACATTGATGCTTCAACCAGCACCAGAGGCTATAATTACTGCCATTTGACATGCTCTTTTGTATAATCACAGCAGACAGTTTGCTTGTCAGTAGGGATCTGTCTGGGGGCGTGGGCATTACCTTGGCATTCAGCACACTGTAATGTCAACCTTACAACCCTAGTATGTGCCTGTCAAACTCAACCAAATGGCCACGTTAGAAGATGGGTTGATGCTTGTCCTGAGTCCAGTCAAGGGAGGAGCTGCTGTCAGTCAGGGGTCCTGATATTGACAGTCATGGGCATAGTCTGCACACAGTCCAGGGACAATCAGTCACCTGCTCAGGCTGAACATAGTCAGAAGAGCTGCCTGACTACAATTTGGTGAGTGGGCAGTCCTTAAGTGCCAACAGAAGCAACCAGAGAAAATCAGGTTTCTTCAGTCAGAAAGCTGTCAAGACAGTGGTCAGTGATCTGGTGGGTCATACCCAGGGGCTGTTTGTTGAATTTGGAGTTTTGGTAGGAATAGGGTCCTGTGGGTACGTGTGTTGATTGTTAAGGAGGGTAAAGGGGGATCCTGTGAGAGCTCTGAGGGTATCACTAACAAAAAGAGTGGGGTCGAAGGGAGCAAGGGAGCAGAGTATTGAGTGGAGGTGGGAACACAGAGAGCCACTGGGCAAGGAGGAATGGGCAACAGCATCAAAGGACATGATAGGCCAGGGGATGGGTGTTATTGGCAGTCACTACCACTGTGGCCTCACAGGGGGACAGTCGGGAAGAAGGGTGGCATCATTAAGGTATAATGTCAGGGTTTAGGAGGCAGGGAGGCCAGTTGGAGGTGAAGTTCAACATTGTGGGTCTCCACATGAGAGAATGGGTGGAAATGGGCTGTTGGGGTAACACAATTTAAAAGGGGATCTGATGGCCTGGGATCAGGGGTACCCTGAGAATCTGGGGGCATACCTGGTAATCAGATGGAGCCCATGCTGACAGTTGTGTCCCTTGCTATCACTTACCAGTCTCTTGATGAAATGGAATTGGAAAATGGCTGGGACAGTAGCCAGGGCGTGCAGAGTCAGTATCACTTTGATGGGTAAAAGCGTGGGGTCCATGTGCACGGGACACAAGGACATTGAAAAGACAAGCGCATGAAGCAGGCCCTTGCAAGCTCCAGCTCGATTTCAATTTGTTCACCCATTTTCAATGCATGTAGAATGAAAGTGCTTAGGGTCCAAATGTTGGTCAAAGGTGATTTTGGTATGCACTGGTGCTTGCAAATCTACCTCACCATCTCAGTTAATGCAGAATTAGTGGCAACAAGTTAAGAAGAGGTGAATGATACCCAAAAGATATTAGGCCTGCTCATGATGTGGTTCCAATGCTTGGACTGTTTGAGTGGAGGTGGGCTGGGGAAAGGGAGCTCCAGTATAGTATAGACAGAGGATGCTACATCATCCTGAAATGCTGTTCTCTGCACAAATGGATCATGAGGTGGTGTGATCAATCCTAAGGAATTGAGGAACATGAGCAACCTTCTGAGGAGGAAGAGGACAAGGACATTATAGACAATAGACAATAGATGCCCTCCAACGCATCTCGTCCACATCCCGCACCTCCGCCCTCAGACCCCACCCCTCCACCGTAACAAGGACAGAACGCCCCTGGTGCTCACTTTCCACCCTACAAACCTTCGCATCAACCAAATCATCCACCGACATTTCTGCCACCTCCAAAAAGACCCCACCACCAGGGATATATTTCCCTCCCCACCCCTTTCCGCCTTCCGCAAAGACCGTTCCCTCCGTGACTACCTGGTCAGGTCCACACCCCCCTACAACCCACCCTCCCATTCTGGCACTTTCCCCTGCCACCGCAGGAACTGTAAAACCTGTGCCCACACCTCCTCCCTCACCTCTATCCAAGGCCCTAAAGGAGCCTTCCACATCCATCAAAGTTTCACCTGCACATCCACTAATATCATTTATTGTATCCGTTGCTCCCGATGTGGTCTCCTCTACATTGGGGAGACTGGGCGCCTCCTAGCAGAGCGCTTTAGGGAACATCTCCAAGACACCCGCACCAATCACCAAACCGCCCCGTGGCCCAACATTTCAACTCCCCCTCCCACTCTGCCGAGGACATGGAGTTCCTGGGCCTCCTTCACCGCCGCTCCCTCACCACCAGACGCCTGGAGGAAGAACGTCTCATCTTCCGCCTCGGAACACTTCAACCCCAGGGCATCAATGTGGACTTCAACAGCTTCCTCATTTCCCCTTCCCCACCTCATCCTAGTTTCAAACTTCCAGCTCAGTTACTGTCTCCTTGACTTGTCCGACCTGCCTATCTTCTTTTCCACCTATCCACTCCACCCTCTCCTCCTTGACCTATCACCTTCATCTCCTCCCCCACTCACCCATTGTAGTCTATGCTACTCTCTCCCTACCCCCACCCTCCTCTAGCTTATCTCTCCATGCTTCAGGCTCACTGCCTTTATTCCTGATGAAGGGCTTTTGCCCGAAACGTCGATTTCGCTGCTCGTTGGATGCTGCCTGAACTGCTGTGCTCTTCCAGCACCACTAATCCAGTATTTGGTTTTCAGCATCTGCAGTCATTGTTTTTACCTTAATAGACAATAGGTGCAAGAGTAGGCCATTCAGCCTTTTGAGCCAGCACCACCATTCATTATGGTCATGGCTGATCATCCACAATCAGTATCCTGTTCCTGCCTTATCCCCCTAACCCTTGATTCCACTATCTTTGAGAGCTCTATCCATCACTTTCTTGAAAGTATCCAGAGACCTTGCCTCCACTGCCTTCTGGGGCGGAACATTCCATATATCCACTACTGTCTGGGTGAAGAAGTTTCTCCTCAACTCTGTTCTAAATGGCCTACCCCTTATTTTTAAACTGTGTGCTCTGGTTCTATACTCACCCATCAGCGGAAATATGCTTCCTGCCTCCAGAGTGTCCAATCCTTTGATAATTTTACATGTCTCAATTAGATCCCCTCTCATCCTTCTAAACTCAAGTGTATACAAGCCCTGTCGCTCCAATCTTTCAACATATGATAGCCCCACCATTCTGGAATTTACCTCGTGTACCTACACTGCACTCCCTCAATAGCTAGAATGTCCTTCCTCAAATTTGGAGGCCAAAACCGTATACAATACTCCAGATATGGTCTCACCAGGGTCCTATACAGCTGCAGAAGGACCTCTTTGCTCCTATACACAATTCCTTTTGTTATGAAGGCCAGCATGCCATTACCTTTCTTCATTGCCTACTGTACCTGCATGCTTGCTTTCATTGACTGATGTACAAGAACACCTAGATCTTGTTGTACTTACCCTTTACCTAACTTGACTCCATTTAGATAGTAATCTGCCTTCCTGTTCTTGCCACCAAAGTGGATAACCACACATTTATCCACATTAACTGCATCTGCCATGCATCCGTCCACTTAGCTAGCCTGTCCAAGTCACCCTGTATTCTCCTAACATCCTCCTCACACTTCACCCTGCCACCCAGCTTTGGGTCATCAGCAAATTTGCTAATATTACTTTTAATGCCTTCATCTATATCATTAATGTATATTGTAAACAGCTGTAGTCCCAGCACCGAACCTTGTGGTACCCCACTGGTCACCGCCTGCCATTCCGAAAGGACCTGTTTATCACTACACTTTGCTTATGGAGGAGGAAGCTCTCCTTGTGCATGACAGAGCTCAGCTGAACTGGGTGCTCCTAGCCAGGCAGGACCTGAGTGACACCCACCTCCAGTGGGTAAGAGCTGGGTGCAGCAGACCATCATAGAATTGAGAATAAATTGGTCATGATGCCAGTATTTGTTTTGCATTATGGGGACGAGCTGCGGCTTGGACTCATTTAGTTTGTGTTCGGTTTTGCTGGCTGTAAATAAAAGCACATCTTTAGAATTGTCTGATTTTGTTGTATGTGACATTCCCTCCTGGACAATAACATTGTGGATGTCCAGTGGGCAATGGGGACAGAGTAACTGTGACTCCGAAATGGTGTTTAAATGGGATGTAGGCTGATGATTAAACACTGAGTTTGGCTGAGAGAATGCAGAAAGGAATGTTAGCCACAGCAGCTATATAGTGGGAGCGGCATGGTTTTGTGCTAAGAAATCCTGCCTGGCCTCAAGGCAAAAAATTCACAATACCACTGGCAGTTATCGAAAACAATCGTGATTCAGCCTGTAGTTAACCAGGAGTTAAACAAGGCTTTTAATTTTCTACCTTTTCTTGTGCAATTATTAGCTTAAGTACAGTGGAACCCTCCAAAGTCACCAATTTGAATGGATCCTTTCAGAAGGTTCCACACACAGGAGAATTGGCTATAAGAATTTTCAATTTCCTGGACAATTCCATTAGCGTCTGCAACATCAGGAATTATATAGGATCCTGAAGTGCAACTCCTGTCTAAGCAGCAGAAACAACTATCGCATCGTCAGAAAATCCAGCCCATGATTTCTTGGCTGACCACTGCATGAACTGTTCTGTCTCCCTTGCACAGTCCTATCACAACAATCCCATTTCTCTAGAATCCCCTTTTCTCTCCACATCAGCTTGCAGAGTACCCATTCATTTCATCTGCAAGAAGGCTTTCTCTTCCCAAACTTTGCCGTGAAAAACATCTGCGTGCACATGACTTTATTTCTCAGCAGAATGCCTACAAGACAACCCCTGTTGTGCCAGTATCCTGTATGCCATTCCTCCAACGCCACAAATGTAGCATGTGCTTACTACATGGCCCTTGATTTACAGGAAAGCAGAGCTGAAGCAGCAAAACTGTTGAAGTCAAATGTCAGAATGTGGCTCATGATAAAGTAGGAAGAAGGACAACAGCATGCATCACAAATAGATTGAACCAGGTTTAATGTAATTTGCAAATAAATTGGAGTTAAGCACCATTTAGAGGTCAATGTTGAGGGTGTAGGGGGACATCATGATGTCTCCTGACCAGTGATAATAAGCAACTTAAGTTTTTTTCTGACATACTTTAGCTCAACTCCATTTGATACTCTTCAAATTTCCAATAAATGCTGACATGATAGAAAAATATTCAGTGACAAGGTAGGCCAGTGACTCCTAACAAAGTTTGACAATGTTTCTTTTTTTTATCAAGGTATTGTCCTTTGTCCTCATCACCACTGTTCTGTACAAGTAAGCACTCAAACTACTGCAGTAAGAGAGAGCTGCTTTAAAAAAAAACTCCTTCAAAGATTAACAGTAATACAAGTGAAGACACTGGAGTGTTATTTTCCCCACCCGTATACAATGTAGTGTTAGGTTAACAATATACAGTTACTACATATAGCTTCCCTTCAGTTTGTTGCACTAATTATGTTGCAGAGTAATTGTGCTATGTAATGATGCATTATGCACTCATAGAAATGAATCATTTCTGTCCATTACACACAACAGTTGTTATTCTATTACCTGATTGTCAGGTTCTAAGTAACAATATCATAAGTATTATTATATATATCAGTCCTCAATTTAAAAGACTGCCCACTTCACATGGATGTAAAAATGATTTGGAGAGTCATTCTCCTCTCAATGATGTACTGCTGATGCCAGTAATGTAGACCACAGATCTCTCCCTCCATTTTCCCAGCACTTTTCAGACGCCAGTCAGAGAAACCATGGACATCAGCCAGTCAACAATTCACATTGTCCAGACATGCCTTCAAGAGGATGTGGCTTCCTTATCATGATTATGTAGGTACACATGAACAGAATATGATGTGGAGGAGCCAGTGTTGGACTTGGGTGGACAAAGTTAAAAATCACACAACACCAGGTTAAGTCCAACAGGTTTATTTCGAAACACTAGCTTTTGGAGCGCTGCACCTTCATCAGGTGGCTGTGAAACAGGATCTAAGCCACAGAATTTATAGCAAAAATTCTGTTTTTGCTAGGAATTGCTATAAATTCTCTGTCTTATGATCCTGTTTCACAGCCACCTAATGAAGGTGCAGCGCTCCAAAAGCTAGTGTTTCGAAATAAACCTGTTGGACAATAACCTGGTGTTGTGTGATTTTTAGCTATGAACAGAATAGATCATTTTGGTCCTATAGCCTGTTTCACCATTCAATGAGATCACAGCTAACTGCAAAAACCCACCTTTAGCCTTACCTCTTAACGCTATGGCTAATATGAGTCCATCCAATTCAAGTGTTAAAATTAACAATTGGTCAATCATCATTTCCAAATTTCTACCACTCTCTGCATGAAAAAAAAATTCCTGCTTTTTTTCCTGAGAGGTCAGGTTTGATTGTTTTGTCAATGCACTGATTCCTAAACTTCTCAACCAGTGGAAATAGTTTCTCCTAATCTATCCTAACTGTTCCTCTTTATACTTTGTAAACTTTGGTCAAATTGTCCTTTAATCATTTAAATCCCAGGAAATACAACTCTAGTTTGTGTTATCTTACCTTATTGATTAATCCTTGAAGTCCAGATATCTCTCTATTAAATCTACACTTTGCTCTTCCTACTACTAATATATCCATTCTAAAATGTTGTGCTCAGAACTGTTCACAGGACTACAGATGTATTATAATCATTTTTTTCTTGAATCTATCATTAAGCCCCTTATGCTTTATTTCTCTAGCTATAAAAGCCTGTACTCCATAGGCTTTTTGATTATTTTCTGTACTTGATCATCTTCTTAAGGATTGGGGAATGCAATTAATTATATTCAGCTGCTCATCCATGTAATGTGGCTAACGACATCTGTCTTAATAGAACATTCTGACCAAGGGTCTACACCTAAAATATCAACTTAACTTTGCCTTCATAGATTCTAAGTGGACTGTTATGTAAATAATCATTTGTATTCCTTGAAATTGTATTTTAATACATTAATATGATGGAAAAAAACTATACTGGCATAGTGCCTATTGTGACTTCATGGCATCACAAATTACGTGTGAAGAAGTTGTTTTGTTGGGATTACATGAGCTAATTCTGCATATAGCAATATCCCACACACAGAGTGTAAATAACCAGATTATCTGTTTTCCTATTGTTTGTGGAGGGATAATCTTTGGCCAGGACACCAGGCCAAACTTCATTGCTTTCCTTTGTAACATCGCTATGCTTTAACACTCACCTGAGAGAACAAGTGACCTTTTATTTTAACCTCTTTGCCAAAGGATGCCACCTTCAATAGTGCAGCTCTGTACTCATAATCACATCTGCCTAAATATTGTGCTCAAGTCTCTGGAGTGGAGCTTGAACCAACAATGTTTGATAGAAGGAAAGTATACACCTGTCTTTGAATAGGTACATACTGAATGATATTTTGTGGGTATGTGTAAGCAGGTAATTAAGTAATATTATTAAACCAACTGTTTGGTATGTACACTTACATTGTGTACATCATTTGCATTGACAAACATCAAACACGTTAAATTTCATTTCCTGAAATGACAATGAAGTCTGCCTGTAGCCTTTAGTAGCCTTCACTGGAAATAAACTTTAATTATAACATTTTGATAACCCTCCCTTTAAAACTATCCCTATATTACAATATATATTTTAAATGTTGGCATTATTAACTTATTTGTTAAGATTCAGTGTACAAAAGTGGAAAATTCTCCATCTGAATCTTAAATTCCTTAAGTGGGACTGTGTGTTTAAATAATAAACTGTGTTTTCCTAAAGGAAGAGGACTCATATACATTTTTTGTGACTTCTTTCATAGTAGTCATGTCCCAGAAGGTTACTCAGACACAATTTAGTTGTAAATCGAATGTAATATAAAAAAATGAAAAAAGATTGGAAGAAAATATGATAAAGGAAAATAAAGTATAATGCCTTGAGCAAAAGTTCATAATATTTATTTCTTTTCATGTTTTGTTATTTTAATGTGACTCAGACTGTTGCTTAATCAAGTTGTGTGAAAAATTTAACTTATCGTACCAACAGCAACAGCAGGAAACAACATAAAACTAACAGTAAAGTGCAAGGAATTGAAAATTAATTACAATACATTACTACATTTATCATAAGCTTATGATTATGAAAATATTTTTGGAGTGAGGTTGTTATTGATATTTAGGTAAGCTTTCCACATATAGAGTACACCATTGCTTCATACAATGTAGGATGTCAGATGACAAGTATTCAGCTTGTGAGTCAATTGAAAATCATTTATCAATTTAGTAGACAGCATACTGATTTATATCTCTCATTTTCCCAAAGAAACTCAAAAGGCAAGAAGTTGGACAATGTCACGCTGTGTCTTTAAAAATTTAATATTTTACAAATGTGATTTATGGGGTTTTCTGATCAATTGCTATGAAATTATCTGAGTAATAGTTAGAACAAAATTGCACTTTGACCACAAAGTTTCAAGATGGAATAATAATCAGTTTTTGTCGTCAGACTGTTAACTGCTAAGTTAGAAAGTTATTCTTTTGAAAAAATTAGGAAGATTTCATAATTTAACTCAGTTAAATGTAACACTAGCCATAGCCCTACTGGGCACTAGGACTGCTCTCCCATTAGAGAGGGACAGGTAGTGGTGCTTTAACCTGTGGGTCACCACACCCCAGCTCAGGAACAAGATTGAGAAGGTGTAACCTTCATGGTGACCTCAGCTGGCATACTCTTGGCATCACCCTACATTACAAACAAGCTGCCCAGCAAACTGACCCCACACTGGTTAAGTACTCAACAGATTGGTAGAGATATTAAAGTGAGTCAGACTAACTGAAGTGATTTATTTTCTCACAATGGATTCTTTATCTGCACCCATACATAAGGAAACATATACTTTACATGCAACTATATGCAAACATACAGTTTAGATGCATCTCTTTGTAAATACAGTACTGCCCACTAATTTCAATCTCACATAAGTGAACAGCCTGCCTTTGTCGACCACCCAATAAAATCCCAATCCGTTTCTCTCATTCTTTGTTCAATTTGCGGTCGATATGACGACATTGACAGAGAGGGCTGACCTGGTGAGTTGGCGAGCAGTCTTTGCTCACACCCCAATATTTTCTATTTGAAACAACTCACATTTTGAAACATCTTCAGCATTTAATGTTTCAAATAAAAAAAATAAGTAATCCCATTAAAATCGTCAGACACGCAGCAGATTAAGGAAGCTGATGTAAGTGTCCCCCCATAAATTAGTCTTTCAAGTGAAATTGAATACTTGGGGCATAATAAAATTTTGTCCAGGGTTGGTTAGATTGGAAAGCACGTGCTTTGGTTATTGCTGTCTCAAAAAATCACGGCTAACTGTAGCATAAAAAGAAAATTTAACTTTCAAGAACCTGAAACCAAGTTCAAGGCATTGAAGGCACTCAGTGAAGAAAGGACAGAGAATTCAAGTCGAATTCAATGTCAAACAGATGATGCTGGGTGGTGGATCGAGAACACTGAAAAAATAAAGGAAGAATATGAGAGTAGAAAATTAAATTCTAACACCAAAGAGATGCAATATCTCAAATATATAGGATCGGAGAATGTGCTCTTAGCTAGGTACGACAATCAAGCTAAAGCAGACCCAGGAACAGTGTGAAGTAAGCTGAAAGATTTGCAAAAGAAATTGATGATGACAACTTTCGTGCTAACATGGTTAGTTTTCACAATTTAAAGCACTTTTTCCACAAGTGATTTTGTGGAGAAGGTTCATCTGCAGATGGCTCAAATTTGGACGACTGGCATAAATACATTCATTCAAGAGTATAATTCCATGGCTGTCTATAATATAATCAAAACTGCTTTCATCTACAAATGCACACCAGATAAAACTTAACAGCACTCAGGGCCAAGCTGCAGTTTATGGTAAGTAACCAAAAAAAAAGATGTCTTTTCTTGTTGCCACGAACATGTCTGAAATAAAAAAACATGCCTTCTTACTCATCAAGATCAAATGCCAAGGTGCTTAAACCATGTCACCCATTTGCCAGTCAGCTATGAGGCAAACCAAAAGGTCAAGATGACATCAATGGTTTTACTTCATGGGTTCAATGTTTGACTGCTGTGTGAAGTTTTAAAAATCAAGAAACTATTACATGAGGATAATTGCTGAAGTTCTAAAAGATATATGACTGGTTTTCCTCCTATCTAATTCAACTTCAGTTCCTCAACTAATGAACTAAGTATGATTAAAAATTCAAAAATGCTTTTACACAAGATTCTTACTCATAAGAAAATAGCCTGCTTGAAATCCAATGGAAACTTCTATGCAGACTTCTTTCAAGCAATGAAAATCCTGAAAATGTCCCGGGATATGGTAAATCAGGAAACAATCCAGAATTTCTTCACGTGTAAAACTTTGTTTGAAGCAAATGATAACAACTTTGATGAATTTTCAGCATGTGATGTTGCCAAAAATGACTCTGTGCTGCACTCTTCACAAAATTAAGATTATAAAAGATTAGAAACTGTTTAACCACTGCAGCTACTGCTAGTAATGATGCTCAACAATTGTGCTGCACCAGTGGGTGACAACACTATTGTGGAAGCAGGTATAAAGGCAGCAGCTTCCAAGGAGGGAACTGAGGAAGACGGGGCATAGACAGAAGCTGAACATCCACATGTTACCAGTGCAGAAGTTCAATAAGTTAGACTCGTTGTACAGCCATTTTCAAAAGGCTGCCAGTACAATCGAAAAAGCATTCAAGTTATTGGATCAACTTCCCAATCTTTTAGAGAAGGAACAATTGTCAAGAATAAAACAAGTGTCACTAAAAACTATTTTTAAAACTAATTGATGATTAACTATGGATATCAATGTTTTAGACTACATACTGTATTGCATGCATTTTGTTTGCAAAATGTTTGCTTAATATGTGCTTGATAGGGGAGGGAGGAGGATTTGTGATTGTTGATTGTGGGCTGGCAAAATAGGATTTTACAATTCTCATCTTTTCATTTTGAAATTAATTGATTAATGAAGAATTATTGATTATAGAATAGTTTTCATGTTTTGTATCCATATAATACATATGTGATAGATATGCATATAAATCACAAGGTCTTCCATCACCCTGGATAGATAATGTTGCCACCCTGTTATGCCAACAAAGTTTACATTGTCCCAAAAGTGTTGATATAAATGGGTATTATCTGTATATGGTTGATAGGCAAGTTTAAGCCTTATAAATAATTATTCATAAACAAATACATTAAACATTACTGGACACAAGTATTTTGTTATTGAACTAATCCAGGGGCTAACAGATTGAAGGCTAAACAAATACCATCAATAGACATTACTAAATCTAAGGAAAGCTATGATGCAGACCCATTACAAACATGGGATGAACAAATGGTTATCCTTATATAACAGTAACTTGCAATACAAAGTTCACAGAACTAAATCATGGTTTGTATATCACTCACATCTCAGTGAAAGAGTTATCATTTCCAGTATAAGAATTTTGAGATTACAAGTTTATGTAGTTGGACTACATGTGGAGAGACACACAAAACCTTGGGGCAGCTGCCAACAAGGTGCAGTGGAGAAAGATCACGACTTGAGGAGTCCCTGATAAAGTTAATTGGGGGTCTGTTCACTTATCAGACCACCCCCCTCACCCATAGCTCAATACATGTAAATATAGTCTTGTGTGTGTAAGAGATGCCTTTGGTTTGTTAGGATAGAATCGAACTCAAATGTTTGTTTGCTTACTTGATATGCTATTATACAGAACCAAACTGGATTTGTGACTGTATATACACACACAAAGCCATTTATTGTGAATAAAGTATATTTTGAAATTAAAAAAAAGTTTATGCAGCTGTACTGTTATTTTCTCAAGATTAGTTCCTATCTGCTTCACACAACTGCTGTTGTCTTTTGGAAGAATATGCAACATATATGTTTAATATTCCACACTAACAATAGTGACCTCAGATTTATAATCTTACTAACAATCCTGTCAAGCTGCTGTTAACTGTAAATTTAGAGTTGGCAAAGTAGATCACTGGAGCTGTGCCATTGGATGATACAACAGGGTTTACTCTGAGGGGTTAACCTTTCTTGGCTGTGCCTTTCAATGGAAATGACAAATGGAGACCAACCAGGTGATTTCCCACAGGGAAAGTGACAGAATTAAAGGGTGAGTCATGCAAGGGTTCTCTCATGTTTCTGTTCAGTCAGTAGTAGAACAGCATTGGCAGAGGACTGGGAATATGTTGGCAGGTTTCCCAATTGGCAGGGGAATCAAGTATGACCCACCTGAGGAGAGAGAGAAAAAAATCTAAGATGAGCCGCAAAACTTTGAAGAAGGAAGAAACAGAAATACAATTTATTGATTTCATGCACACATATTCATAAAGTGATTATGCTTGTTGTTGAATCTCTGTATCATCAGCAGATAACATGTTTATTATTTATCTTCTAATGTGTAGCAGAGCGCCCTCTGGTGGATATCTAATGAAAATTGTGACTAGAACAGAGAATGACATTTTCTCAAATTTTACATGATTTTTCACTTGGGTTGTAATGTTGTTGAGAAAGCTGTTTTCAGTTTTTAAAAATTCACTGATTAAACGGTGAACATTATCTGGATGGGCTTACAATAAAATATTGCTGAAAATTGTTACTTATAATGTATATTAAAAAAAAGAATCATTTTCTAGCTTGTTCCCCTCATCTCCAGAAAATACTGACTTATTAACCAGGGTGAGATGCTGCAAAGATATCAGGCTTAAGGGATAAGTGCTTTAATTATGGGTATTAAGTTGGTTTCCTGGTCTGCAATCATTAGCATTCATCAGATTTGGGCAGAGACAGTATTTCCTTAGATGACCACACTAATACATTGTGGTATTTGCTACCAGAAAGTGGTAATGGTTAAGGGTTGCATGAGATAGTTCACTGTCACCAACCCTCTTTTGTCTTTGCTTTGCCTTTGGTCTATCCAGTGATTACTGGTAGAGGATACAGCACTGTAGACTATCTACAGAAGAGGCACTGTCCTTAGACAATAAAAAGGTTTATTGCATGATAGTAATATGTATAACCACATTTGATCATGGATGATTACTAGAAACTTGTGGATATATTTGTTCCCTCTGAAAGCTAGAGTAGAACTCCTTGTCTCCAAAAACAGGCTGTTATCGCATCAAAAGAATGAAGGGAGCTGATGAAACATTCAGAACCATTACCTTATACAATGTACCTTCTGAAGCTTTTTTTTAACTCTGTAGTTAATCCTTTATACAATAATGAATGATTGTATAATCCTTCATTGTACAAACTATATTGACTATATTATCTTTACCACTGTTCCTATCTTATCCTCAAGCTTTTGATTTATAAATGCAGGTGTTTTGGATATTGTACACCTTTCCCACTTTGGACTTAAAAGAATGGTCGGTCTTTGCTTGAGGACTTATGATTCTGGTCCTGATCTGTGGCTTATTTCTCCACTGGAGGATGTTTTAACCCTTGGGTTTTCTTCGGAGAGGACATTGTTTTTGATTATCCTCTATCACTAATTACTGGATAGACAATGTTGTTGGTCCAGCATGTTACCTGAAGAACCTTTGATTTGCTGAATCTCCCTCACAAAGGATCTCTTCTCTGCTAACTCAGGTGATTGCTTCACAATATAACTTGGCAGACATTTAAAATTTATGAAAGTTCATCATGGAAAATAGCAGCTCTGTTGTAACAAATATTTTCTTCCTTGCAATATTTTGGTTTCTGTACTAGGCTTTTTTTTTCTTTAGGTTAGAGAGGTAATCTCTTTTTGCTTTAACCTGAATGTTAAAACTAGCAATTTCTCCTTCTTGAATGTGCTTTAAATCTATAGATGCTGGTCTGGCTCACATGGTGTTATATGCACCTGAGCTCCCTCAAGTTATTAATCCAGCTCTATTGAAATGGTTACATATAAACAATTCCTGTTTGACTGATGAAATAGACATTTTCAGTCCCTCAAGTTATGCTACTGTGAGATTGCTGCCCACTCAGCATTATCTCTGTTGCTGGTATTGACTGTTCTCCTTTATGAATTTGTCCAGCAGACTGTTTCGCCACCTTCAGTTAAAGATTTGTCAGTGAGCTGAGGTGGATTGTACTACTCATTCATATTCTCAGTATTTGCATGATATAGAAACAGATGGTCAGGGGACTACTATCAGGGGTGATTTCAGAAGAAGATATACCTGTAGTGAGTTTTGTAGAAGTCTTCAGATTGTCAAAAATGGAAAACTAACTCCAGACCAACGGAGGTGGAAAAGTCTTAGCTGTTTCAGCAATCCAAGGAAGAGGGTCTAGAAAATGTCATGGGCTAGTCCATACTCTTGTGTGGCTCTGGGAACTGCAGTAACAGAGACAATCACAACGAATGAATGCGCAGTATGTTTTTAAAAACACTTGACAGCTTGTTAATTAAGTAGGATGTTAAACAGTTCAGAAAGGTGTAGGTACTTCATTGGGATTAAGTGCCTATGCAAGATATTATGAGGAAAATGTGTTGACATTTTTTTGCCGTTTAAGATCTTTTCAAATTGTCATATATTTAGCTTTTTTAAGTAGTAGAAGTATTTCCTTTTTGTTAAAGGTACATTGAAAGCCTTGTGTGACTTTGTTCAGTCACTGATCACTACAGTAACAAAACTGCAAAAATAAAATTTATGAATTGTCAAACCATGTTTTAGTCTGGGATCTGACTTGTCCAACATTACCATCAACTGGGATCATAGCAAGGCAGTCTGAAGTCAATGTGGCATACCTCAGCACCCAATATTCCTCTGTTACAATGGAATTTGCTTTCAGTCACGGAAGTGAGGGAATGTCAATTACCATGATTCCTCTGGTTCCTTTCCCAGGATGTTACCCTTCCTATGACGCAAGACAGTGGATGGTGTCAAGCCATTTGAACTTGGGTGTTACCAATGCCAAGATGAATCTTATCTTTACTCAACATCAATATGTACTCACTTTCCAGCAGTTATCATTGGATCAACATCAAAAGAATGTTGTCTGATCTTCTCTAGCTCTAGGGTGTTGACACCAATTGCAAAACCACTATTTCTGCTCCAGTTGAGATATGTTAATTCACCACAGATCAGGGTTGAATCCAAAACTGTATTCTTGTCTTATATCACAGAATAGAACATTTTGTGGAGCACTTTTTCACTGAGTTTTTTTAGGGCAGCTGAAATTTAATTCCTTCATGGTTAACTTTAACTAATAATAATTGTAATATATTGTCAGCTGTTCTAATAATTGAAAGATCACTTTAACAGCAAAAAGAAATCAATAGTTTCTCCATAGCTTGAGCACCTAACTGCTTGCATCATATCTTGCAGGAAAGCTACGAAAGGAGAAGTGGACAAAGAGTACAACGCAGTACAGGAACAGAAAACAAAGTCAATTAGAGTTGAAAAGATTGGATTTTCTTCGAGAGACCTGTTTTTACAGAACACTGCACTGGTTTAAAAGCTCCACTTTGTGAAAAATTATTTTGGCATTATCCTTGGGTCAGTGGTAGCTACATAATCCAGCTACAGGATGTGGATGATACTGATACTCTTTGCACTTTTGGAATTGTACAAATTTAGTGTGTATTGTAAGTGTTCACAGGGTAGAATCAGGCAGGAAATCATGAATCTTTTTTTTGTAATATTAGAAAATATTTTGGAGATGTACGGATGGAAAAGTGCAAAGGTAATTGAAAATCATGTCAGCTGACCTTTCATGGTTTAGTTCAAAACAGGAGGCTCAAATCTCAAGGGACAGGACGTTACAACCAAAATTACATGCTGCAACCCACAGGACCGTTTTAAAGCACAGCAGGGAAGAGCTTTCAAGTTTACCAAAGTCCTCGGCAATTCAGCGAGGTAATTAATTTATTGCTCCCATCAAAGGATACAATTTGCCAAGCTATTTACATATACTACTCATCACCCAGTTCACTGAAGCTCCTATCAAGGAATTATTTGTTCATCTCCATCTGTGAGAGGCAGCACGGCTATAAAAGCTTGGCAATATTGGTTCAGTGGGGTTGGACTGTGTTCCTTGTACACATTAAACTCTATAGCTTCCAGTATTGTTTCTAAGAGCCTGGAGAGTGACTCTGGAATTCCTGTTATGTGCTGCCAATAGTGTGACTTTCTAAAGCATATCCTTTCAATTAATAAATCTTTTCTTCCTATTTATGTGGTGTGATAAACTTTGGGGCAAATAGGGCTACACCCGACACATCAAAGTGGGTTTAAGTAGGGATAGCAGTACTGTACCATAACTATCCAAGAATAGATGCATTCATCACTCTCCAGAACATTAAAGAATATCCTTTGTGTGGGCTGAGGATGAGTGAAGCCAGAAGGAAGCGTTTAACTCAACCAAAGCTCAAAACTTCCCATCCTTGTCCAGTGTTCCTGCTTGCCCTTTGTCTCAGAATATTCAATGTCACAGCTTAGAACCAGAGACATAAGGGTGGAAAGATGAGCAAGCAACTGAAACTGCTTCTGGAGATGGCCTGCCAAGGACCAGGAAGAGAAACCATGGACCCTGGTGCAACTCTTGTTTCTGGGCTCCTCATCACAGATAAGAGCTTCAGTAAGCACCCTCGGCATTTTATTTGGGTCCAATTGAATAGCACAGCAGATGAAAGAGGCCATTCATCGCATGAATGCTGCACCAGTTCTTTCAGAAAGAAATCCAGTCAGTTTTAAAAGTGCTCTCCAACACAGACACACAGACATACATACACAAACACAAATCCCTTCAGGGATCTTGGCTCTTAGGACAGTGATCTCAGTTTCTTTTTGTTATCCTTCATCCTAGAGCTGTTGTAGTCAATCCCTTCTGAACCCCGTATAAAACCTTCACATCTAAACATTTGAAACCATGCTCAAAGTGGGATCAAATTATTTTATATAAATTCAGCAAAATGTCTTTGCTCTTGTACTCAATGATCCCATTTATAAAGTTGATAAAAAGCTCAGTTTTCAGTATGATGCACTTTACACCCATGCTTCAACAGACAATTGTACAATTGCTCTGCTTCCTTGAAAATGGCCTTATATTAAAATAATATGTTTTGAAGACTCTTCTTGAGATTTTTTCAAGAGGCTATCTTAAAGTTTCCAGGGTCTCTTTCTTCATCCGGACTTAGTCATCTAGTAGGCAATTCATTAACAATGTAGCAATACCATTTGTATTTGAATTGATGTATAGGGTATTTGGACTCACACAGAAATAGAGTTAGAAGAATTCACCAATATCATTAATTATCAATTCTCATTTAAACTTAAAGCCATAACATTCAGGGAAAGCATTAATTTTACTAATTTACTTAATTTAAATACTACACAGTATTTAAATTGGCATAAGATGATGGACAGAATTTAGCAACTAAAGATTTTGCCAGGACCCTGAATACATTCTTCACAGACTAGTGAGGTCACAGCTAATGTGGCTCCATTGCAGCCATACAAGGTGAAATATTTTAATTAGCAGTCATTACCTCATTTGTTATATCTCAGATCTCATATGCAGATTTAAATTTAACAATCGATTGTGTTGCTTTTAATAGCATGCACTACATTTTTTGTCAAATAATAGCTCCTGATCTTATGCAATCTTAAGTTAGAGATTCCACATTCGGTTTCAAGGAATTCATTGACCTCTAGATTTCCTGGCTCCGGGAGAATTCAGTATATCATCATTCACACATGTAATACTGTTCTCACCTGATTACGAACTCCTCCTCCATCCACACCTTTTCCGCAGACTTTTCTTTACACCCCACCTTGCTGTTTTCATTTTGCTTCCAGTTTGCAACATTTTTCTCCCATCTTCTTATAGCCTCTTTCTTCTTCCCATCTCTTGCAGCTTCCTCATTGCCTTGCATTCATGACAATCTTCTCACTCTCCCTCATACCCTTTGCAACCTCTCCCCATACTCTTACACCCCTTTGTAGCCTCTTCTTTATTATAACTCCTTGTAGATTTCTCCTTCTTCTTACGCCATCTTAGAGCCTCCTCTTTTCTCATACTTTCCTCCCCTGCTGCCTGCTCCATCCTTACCCCTCAACCCCAACCCATCTTGACACATCTAACACCCATCTCCTAAGGCTAGGTCCATGCTTGACCAATCTGGAAACCTGAAGTCACTTTCAGCAAGACTCAAGATCTGGTCAAATTGACAGCAGTTGCAGGGGCTTGCTCACTATACTTACATGCCTTCCAATTTGCTCTTCCAATTACAGACTGGTTCTTTCTCAAGTTTATTGCTGATAGGCCCACTAATGAACCTACCAGCAGCAAGTGCAGGTGACAAACAGCTCACAATTGGAGATCATCTTCTATTAGACTCTGTCTCTCTGATGCACAGAAAAGATCTTGCTCCACCCTGAGTGCTGAAGGGTCAGTGCTGCCCATACCTAGGTCTCCCTGAAGGCATGGACCCCCAGTGAATAGGCAAAACAGTGGCAAATGGATTTCAATGTATAACATAATAACAATTTGTATAAATATAGCACCTTCAACTTAAGAGATTCTCCCAAAACACTTCACTGAGACATCATCAAACAAAATTTGACACCAAGTCACAAGCGTAATTTTGGAGTGATGATGAAAAACTGGGCGCGAGAGGTAGATTTTAAGAAGAGTCTAAATGGTGAAGAAAGAAATAAAGAGCTTTCAGTGGGGGATTTCAGGGTCCAGAAACCAAAGGAAAGAGCAATTAATAGTGGCAGAATTAAAATCAGGGATTCTAATGAGGCCAAAGTTAGGAAAGTGTCGGTATCTTCGAGAATTTTGGTGCTGGAGGGAAATAAGGATGAGAAATTTAAAATTGAGGTGTTGCTTAACCAACATCAACTTCAATGAGGAGAGGAATACAGGGTGAATGAAACTTGGTGCCTGTTATGACAGGAACAGCAGAGGTTCGGATGACCTCAAATGATAAAATATGAGAGACCTGCTAGGAGTAAACCTAAATATTCAGGACTAAAACTAAAATAAAATCAGGATTTCAAGCCAATGTGCTGTGACAAGGATAATGTTGAGCATTGTCACATAGATGAAAATAACCACTCTTGGTGAAGACATAAACATGGGATTGGAAGTTCATCTCAGATTCAAATGTGATACTAAGGTTTGAAGTAATCTAATCCAGGCTCAGACAGTTGCCACAGAGAGGGGTGGAGACAGCAAGTGAATAACATAAATGTGAGGTCATCCACTTTGGACCTAAAAAGCATGGAACAGAATAATGAAGTCCTCACTAAAGTCACCTTCAGTGTTCGTAGTCTTGCTGTTATAGGTATATCTAAACAACTTAGATTTGAATATAGGAGGGTTGACCAGTAAGTTTGTGGGTCATATGAAAATTGATGAGGTAGTAAACAGTGAGGATATTAGCCTTTGATTACAGGAGGATATTGATGGACTGATCAGTGACAAATGAAATTCAATCTGAATAAATGTGAGGTGATGCACTTAGGAAGGACAAACATGAGAATGAAATACATGATGAATAATAGGACTCTGAGAAGCTCTAAGGATAAGAGGGACCTTGCTATGCATGTCCATCAGACCCTTAAGGTAACAGGACAGGTAAAGTGATTAAAAAAGCATATACTTACTTGGTTTTATTAGTCAAGGCAGAAAGTTTAAGAGCAGGAAGGTAATGTTGGAACTGTATGAAAAGCTTGTTATGCCACAGTTAGATTGTGATGAGTGGTTCTGGAATCCACACTGTAGGAAGGATGTGATAGCACTGGAGTGGGTGCGGAGAGGATTTACCAGCATGTTGCCTGAGCTGGAGAATTATAGTTATGAAGAGAGATTGGCTGGACTGGATTTGTTTTCTTTGGAGCACAGGAGACTGAGGAGGGATATGATGGAGATGTGTAAAATTATGAGGGGCATAGAGGAGGCAGATGGGGTGAACTTTTTTCCTTTGTTGGAGTGGTCAATGACGAAGAGCATCGACATAAGGTAAGGGACAGTACGTTTAGAGGGGATGTGAGGAAGAGTGTGGTGGGAATCTGGAACTCATTATGTAAGGGTGATAAAGGCAGAAATCCTCATAACAATTAAAAAGCATCTAGAAGAACATTTGTGACACCAAGGCATAAGATGCTAAAGGCCAAATGCTGGAAAATGGGATTGGAATAATTAGGCGGTTGTTTTTGACTAGCGCAAACTCGATGGATGAAAGGGCCTTTTCCTGTGATGTAGACCTCGATGAGTCTATGATTAAGGGGTTTCCCTGTAACCTGGTTTTAAATCATAATTCCAATAATGTGCTCCAGATTTGGGATAACATGGTTCCTACCCGATTCTCATCAGTGCAGAGGAATAAATGTGCACCAAAATTCCTTGTTGTTAACCTTGTTTTGGCCATTGTCTAACTCAATTAAGGCTGGATAAGTTTTTAAAAACTGCCCCCAAGGAGACCCAACCCTCCACCTCCAAAGATGTGGAAGAGCAGTCCATAATCCTGAACCTTCAACTTCCAGAACTGCAGATGTCTTGGCTGAAGATCTACATCCAGCTAACCAATCTAAGTAAAGGATATTCTTTATGCACCTTTTCATATATATTTTTGGTGTTTTATATTAACTTTATTCTTGTATTCTATTCTTGTTTGACATTCTAGCAATGTAATGTGAACATTTACATGGATTTCTATGGGAATATGTGTTTCTAATAATGTGGTTTTGTTTAACATGATAATGTTCGGGAACACAACTGCTACATAAATTGAAGCCAATCTGTACTGAATGTTGAAAAGCTAGAAACTCTAGTAATCCAAAGAGACATAGGGCCCATGTAGTCAGATCATTAAAGTCTTATGGGCAGGTATTGAAAACAATCAAAAAGGGTAATATTATGCTGGCCTTTTTATCTAGAAGATTAGAATTCATGTGCTACCAGTCATGCAATAGTGGTGCAAGGTCAGACAAGTCTTGATCTGTTTGTGGCCAGTTCTGCACATCACATTTAGGCAGGATGTACTAAATTTGAAGGGAATGCAGTGTAGATTTATTACAATGATAAGTGAACTCAAAGGGCTAAATTATAAAGAGAAATTACACGACCTCGGGACATATTCTGTGGAATTTAGAAAGTTAAGGGGTGATTTGATCAACGTTTTCAAGGTTCAAAAGGAACTGAGAGGGGTTAGATATGAAAAACCACTTCCACTGATTGTGGAGTCTTAGGATAGAGGATATCATCTAAAAATTAGAAGCAGGCATTTCAGGAGTGAAAGTGAAGAAAAAGCTTATGTACAAAACATGGAAAAAAATTGAAACTCTTTCACAAATGGTAGTTAATGCTAGATTCTTTGCTAATTTTAAAAGTGAGATTATTAGATTTCTGTACATCAAAATTTTTAAAGGGGTGTGAAGGAAACTGAGGTTAGGTCACCAGATCATTAGTGAGTACATTGTCTGACAAAACAGTTTCAAATGGCTAAATGGTCTAATCTGCTTTATGCTCCTAAGACTGCATTTTTAAATCACCTTCTAATTTCTCCAGAAAATATTGAACACATGAAAATATTTTCTACTTTTTGATTTTTAAATGTAAGGACATTGAAATAGTATAAGTATTTTGCAATAGATACACTGATTACATAAAAAAAGTTATGAACGAAGATATACATTAAAGTATCTAGAAAGATATCTAAATATTTGCTAAATTACAGTAGATGTGTCTGCATACAACCAAGCCACCTAATCACACCATTGTATGCACAAGCTTCAGTGTAAAACCCAATATTTGGCAAATCTGAAGAGTTTCAGGCACCTGTATGCATTCCTGTATTGGTCAGAGTATTGAATACAGGAGTTGAGAGGTCATGTTGTGGCTGTACAGGACATTGGTTCAGCCACTGTTGGAATATTGCATGCAATTCTGGTCTCCTTACTATCAGAAAGATGTTTTGAAACTTGAAAGGATTCAGAAAAGATTCACAAGGATGTTGCCAGGGTTGGAGAATTTGAGCTATAGGGAGAGATTGAATAGGCTAGGGCTGTTTTCCCTGGAGCGTCGGAGGCTGAGGGGTGACCTTATAGAGGTTTATAAAATCATAAGGGGCATGGATAGGATAAATAGACAAAATATTTTCCCTGGGGTGGGGTAGTCCAGAACTAGAGGGCATAGGCTTAGGATGAGAGGGGAAAGATATAAAAGAGACATAAGGGGCAACTTTTTCACACAGAGGGTGGTACGTGTATGGAATGAGCTGCCAGAGGAAGTGGTGGAGGCTGGTACAATTGCAACATTTAAAAGGCATCTGGATGGGTATATGAATAGGAAGGGTTGGAGAGATATGGGCCAGGTGCTGGCAGGTGGGACTAGATTTTGTTAGGATATCTGGTCGGCATGGATGAGTTGGACTGAAGGGTCTGTTTCCATGCTGTACATCTCTATGACTCTATTCATTTTTATCCACTTTTACCCAAAGTCAAAATGGCTTTCTTTCCACAAAAGTAAATGGCATGATAATAAACCAGGCTTTGAATCAGTATTGGGTCATCACGTTCTCAGTTTCGCTAAGATGTAGTTTTCAATGGTATATCTAGGTACATCATAGCGGGGAAGTTAAGCCGTAGTATATGTTGACTCAATCTGATGGTCCAAACCCATGGTTCTTGGACTCTGTAAAAAACTGTTGAGGGTAACTCATTAAAGTTGCAGCTGCAGGGAGTGTCATGTTGTCACAGCATGTTGTAGCTCCAGAGAGTGAAAAGACAGGGAATTGTATTCAAATCTCTTTCAGTTTAATGAGTTGCTACCATGCCCTTGAATAAAGTTAAAAACCACACAACACCAGGTTATAGTCCAACAGGTTTAATTGGAAGCACATCAGCTTTCGGAGCGACCCTCCTTCATCAGGCGATAGTCTCCAAAAGCTAGTGTGCTTCCAATTAAACCTGTTGGACTATAACCTGGCGTTGTGTGGTTTTTAACTTTGTACCCCAGTCCAACACCAGCCTCTCCAAATCATGACTTGAATAAAGTGACAGTGAGTCACTGAAGAGAGATGTACTGTTTCCTTAGAATGGGAGAAAAGGCAGGAGAAAGGTAATATTGGACCAATTACTCTTTTCAGGCTGCTCTAATGCACCTCTTAGTGACTTGCCATAGATAGCATTTGGCAGACTCTCAGCAGCCTGTACCCATATTCTAAACTAAGGGAGAAATGTATACCTAATGGAATAGAAAAAGCTGAAGCTGGTACAATGGCATGTGATGGCTAAGCAAATTATTTCGAAGGTTTGAGCCTTCAGACTTTGGAATGTTCAATAAAAAAACAAAAGAACTGCAAATCTGTAAATTAGAAACAAAAACAGAAATTGATTGGAAAACTCAGCAGGTCTGGCAGCATCTGTGAAGAGAAATCGGACTCAATCTTTTGGGTCAGAACTGAGGAAGGGTTATTGGACCCAAAACATTCACTCTGATGTCTCTTCACAGATACTGCAGACCTACTGAGCTTTTCCAGCAATTTCTGTTTTTGTTTGGAATATTCAAACTGTAATCGAATTCTAAACTGTGTTTTACTGCAAATCAGTGAGAGAAACAGTTGGATATGTGAGTAAAGGAGACCCAAGGAAAAATTTTTTCAGATTTTCAAACATTTATCAGAATTTACATAATTGCTCAGAAAACAAAGGATAATTGAGAACTGGATGCAATTAATAGTGTTTTCTCTTGGAGAACTTTAATCATTAAAGATATATTTATTCCACATAAACCTCAGTCCAACCAAGTCTATGAGTTCTGTTCCATAACAAAGGAAACTTAAAATTCAAAATCATTTGTAGCTTGATTCTGCAATAAAAAATATAATTTTCAAACTTACAGTTGTACAAATTCTCAGTGACAATGTTTTCATTTGTACACCTAATATCTTCAAAGTTTCTTGAATGGCTATGAGCTATGGAAACACTGGTCTTGAAGCTTTTGCAGTGAATCCTCTATCACTTCCAAGATAGTAACTATTTTTTGCATGCAGATAGCTGATGTAAATCTCACCATTGTGATTTGCTGTGCACACACTCACGTGTCAGACTTGGCAATTTTGATCATATAGCCCTTCATATTAGTTTCAGGAGTAATACATCAGAACAGCTTCAGGTACGAATTAAAGAATAACAAAATTATTGAGCTTTACGTAAAACTGATCTTTTGTGTGGTTTACAGCATAAAAGAATATAACAAAATAGTTACTTTTATTTATCAACTGATCAACATTTTTCATCAAATCCAAATAATTTATTCGAGATGCCCATCGACTGCCCTGTATTCAAAATAAGTTGTTGTACTGAGTTCTGGCTGACCGTATTTATAGTGGTAGGGAAATATTAGCTGATACTTTGGAACAGAAATAAAATTCTAATGGTCATAATATTCCCCAGATAAACTAATAACACTTTCTTCCTGCTAGCACTATAGGGGTAACATGCTGAGATCTGTTATTTTCCGCTTGCAGCAATGCTACTTAAAATATTTGCATGTCCTCCGAGTAAACTTCACAGTTAATATTTTCTATAGCTGTGGGATTGAAATGGATGAACAGGGCATCTGCTAATTATTAGTACCATCTTTTTCTTTCAAACTAATATATGTTATGACTACAGAGTTAGTTGTGGTTTAGTGGTAACACTTACACCTCTGAGTTGGAAGGTTATGGAGTTCAAATCTCATTCAAAACTTGCAAATTTTAAGCAAAAAAAAATCTAGGTTGACGCTCCAGTAGAGTACTAAGGGATTGTGCCTTTTTTTAGCAATGTAATCTTTTGCACGAGACATTTAACCAGAATTTCATTGACTAAATCTGATGGCCCAGAAATTGGATATTGGGATTGTGAAGCATAATTAATTCATGCCCTTTCACTACAAGGCAGACAGAACTTTATGCTGTTTTAGATGATTTCAATGTCCAGCCAGTGACAATTCTATTATTGGTTGGCCCAGATACCTGAGCCAGAGAACAATGACTAGCACCAGTTAAAATTAGTCAGCATCTCCTAAAGAGAATATTTATTGTGGCTGCAGCATGTTGTGTGAGCTTGGTGCAAATTGACTTTGATCTGAGAAAGTCAGAAACATGGCCACAAATGAGAGAAAGAACCTTCCTATTCCAACTGGAAGCTTTTGCTGAAAGTGAAGGACCAGAGATGTTCTTTATCCACTGGGAGCCAAGTGTCCTCCAAGCACACGGTTAAAATGTGGAGTTCAGTGCCCAGAGACTAGTCTTGCATACTTGGTCGCAGTACCAGAAGAATTTTAGCGATCTCACACGAGTGATTGCATCTTCAAATGCCATTTCATGCTAGCTCTATGTATAGACTCATACACTGGTGAATTGTAATGCTAACCCTTCACTCATCAATTAGCAATCTCTATTCTTCAGCGTTCATGTCTAACATGAATGCTTTACCTCATCCTCATGAGGATGGAGCGGATAGGTGCAAAGGCAGATGGATAGGTAGGACAGTTCAAGAGGGTGGTGCTGAGTTGGAAGGTTGAATCTAGGATAAGGTGGGAGGAGGGGAAATGAGAAAACTGGTGAAATCCACATTGATCCCATGTGGTTGGAGGGTCCCAAGGTGGAAGATGAGGTGTTCTTCCTCCAGGCGTCGGGTGGTTAGAGTTTGGTGGTGGAGGAAGCCTAGGACTTGCATGTCCTTGGTGGAATGGGAGAGGGAGTTAAAATGGTTGGCCACAGGGTGGTGGGGTTGATTAGTGTGTGTGTCCCAGAGATGTTCTCTGAAACATTCTGCATGCTGGCGTCCTGCCTCCCCAATGTAGACCACATTGGGATCAACAGAGTAGATGGCGTGTGTGTAAGTACAGGTAAATACCTGTTGGATGAGGAAGGATCCACCTGACGCCTGGAGGAAGAATGCCTCATCTTCCACCTTGGGACCCTCCAACTACTTGGGAACAATCTGGATTTTATCAGTTTCTTCATTGCCCCTCCCCCACCTTATCCCAGATCCAACCTTTCAACTCATTCCAGAGAGACCATTCCCTCCACGACTCCCTTGTCAGGTCCACAGCCCCCATCAATCCACTCTTCACTCCTGGTACCTTCCCTTGCCACCAGAAGAATTGCAAAACCTGCACCCACACCTCCCCTCTCACCTCAGTCCAAGACCCCAAAGGATCCTTTCACCTCCAACAGAGATTTATCTATACTTCCACACACATTGTCTACACTGTCCTTTGCTCCTGATGTGGTCTCCTCTACATTGGGGATTCAGGAGGCCAACTTGCAGAACATTTCAGAGAACACTTCTGGGACAAGCGTATTAAACAACCCCCACCACACTGTGGCCAAACACGTTAACTCCCCATCCCACTCCACCAAGGACATGGAAGTCCTGGGCCTCCTCCACTGCTAAACTCTAACTACCTGGAGGAGGAACGCCTCATCTTCCACCTTGGGACCCTCCAACCACACGGGATTGATGTGGATTTCACCAGTTTCCTCATTTCACCTCCTCCCACCTTATCCCAGATCCAAACTTCCAACTCAGCACCGTCCTCTTGAACTGTCTTACCTGTCCATCTTCCTTCCCACCTATCCGCCCGATCCTCCTCTCCGACCTATCACATTCACCCCAACCTTCATCTATCTATTGCATTCCAGCATTCTTTCCCCTCTCACATTTATCTCTCAGCCCTCTTGGGACACAAGCCTCATTCTTGACGTAGGGCTAATGCTCGAAACATTGATTCTCCTGCTCCTCGGATGCTGCCTGACCTGCCACACCAGCCGAGAAGATTACAAATACATTTTATTGGCATACTTCCTCCTCACATGCAGCTCATGGTGGTGCTGTATCAAGGATGCACATAGCACTCCCAGATTGGCAACTTTAACCCATCATAGAAAGCACCACACATTTGAAGAATCAAATCCACAGCCAGAAGAAACCACCAATGTTATGGACCAGACCATCTGTTCTTGTTTTTCCTTAATCACTTGATCAAACATCATTTCAGATAATAGAACTTCAATTTTCTTATCTTTGATGTTTTTCTCCCTCCTGTTTCAATCTGTGGCTTTGTGGCCTTGTCACCACGCAGTCAGGAAATTTCCCAGGATATACTTCCTCTAACATTTCAGTTGCCTGATTTTCCACTGGCTTTTCAACTACAGGTTCACCTGTGATCCAGTTATATTATTCCTGATGATCAACTGTATCTCCGGAACACAGAATATTTCTTTAACTCCTATCACCACTTCTCCATTTTTCACTTAACTCTCCATCATCACATTATACAATAGAACACCATTCTTCTCACCATGAATTCCACATACTACCACCTTTTCTGGCAATAGTCCTCTCAAAGTATATATCTCCTCATTTCTCACCATCAAAAACTGACTTGTTCCTGTAACTCTTAAAATTTTAATTTCTTTACCTACCCCTCAATGTACACACGAGTAAACCTCCTATAGACAGGTACATTCTTTAAAGAGATCTGGCATTTTCTTATTAGCCAATCCTGACTAGTATGTACATTCTTTTGCAGCTCTTCAGAATCGCCTTTACCATTTTAATAAACTTCTCTGGCTTATCCTGTTTTACCACATCTATCTTCCCAGTGCAATTCTTAAGCCACCAACATTTCATGTGCCCTGCTTTATTACAGTGAAAACACCTGAGGTTTTTTATTTATCTTTTATCCTCATGGGTTTCCTTTTTAACTTGGAGTAAACTACCTTTACTATCTTCAATGCGATCTCCTTTTTCTTTACATTCTGAGGATTTCTCTTTTCCACAATTTCTATCTCTTGCAGATTGAAATTGATGTTGGAAGCCAAACTTTGATTTATGACCTAACTCATAATCATCTTCCATTTCTGCTGCTAATCTTGCAGTTTTAACATTCTGCTCTCCACATGAGTTCTCACTATTTTAAGAAGTGAATTTTTGAACTGCTCTAAAATAATAGTTTCTCTAAGAGCTTCATATGTCTGATCTACTTTCAATGGCCTTATCCGACCACATTGTTTGATCTTTTCAAACTCAATGGATGTTTGACCAGGTTCCCTCCTTAAGTTCCTAAAACATTGTCTGTAGACTTCTGACATGGGTTCATATGCACTTAAGATGGCTTTTCTCACCTCATTACTCTCTCCAGATATTTCCTCTGATCGTGACGCAAATACCTTACTAACTCCACCTACCAATTTTGTTTGAAACAACAATACCCACATTATCACCGGCCAATTCATTTGTTCAGCTACTTTCACAAATTAAAAGGAAAAGTCTTACACATCCTTTTCATCAAACTTTGGTAACACTTGGATGTATTTAAACGGATCCCTGCCAGACGTTTGGCTGAGATGTGTTTGCTCTTCATCACTATCCTCATCACTACACCTAATTTCTCCTCTTTCTCCCTTTCTTATGCTTTTAATCATGACTCAAACTATTTCATTTCCTTTTTATATACAAGCTTTTTAAAAAATTCTTTTGTTCACTTTTCAGCTGCAATAATCTCTCTCTCTTTTGCTTTGCCTCTTTTCCTTTTTGTTCTGCCAAGGCTATTCTTACTTTTCCTTTTTCTCCTGCCATTGCCTCTAACTCAAGGTGCTTCATTTGCAAGTTAATTTTAGCCATTTTCACCCCCCCCCCCCACCAACCCCAGAAACTCTTAGTGACTAAAAGACTGAAGGCACACCCTGATTAAACCAACTGAATACAACACCCGGAAAAAAACACTAACATTCACCACTCACTGTCACTGAGCTCAATAATCCTAAACCAAATTTGGGATTAAAGATTTTGATGTGACAAAAGCACCCATTTGTTATGGAACAGACCAAACCTCCTGCAAATCTATCAAGGAGAAAGTATAGGTTCTAACATTTATCTTATTTAAAGGTATGTGTACAATGCTGTGTTCCAGATGTAATTCAGTTGGTCACACTACTCAGCTTTAAGTAAAGCACACTTTATTCTTACCGTATACTGTTAAAGTATGAACTAAAGAAAGAGGATTTGGTTTAACTTTAACTCTATTGGAAAACTTAACAGAATTATAGATTATTTAAGTATTAAACAACAACTGCTCCAATATAGTAACATGTCATAAACACATAAAATTACTCTTTATACGGATGATGTCCTTCTGTTTCTGGCTAACTCGGAAAAGTCCGTGCCCCAGGTATACAACAATTTAAGTTATTTGGCAGTTTTTCTGGATACAGGATAAATTTTACAAAGCCAGAAGTCATGCCTGTGGGAGGATTGGTGGAAGTGTCAGAATTGGAGGGTGGGACACAGTTTCCTTTTCAGTGGTTGTAGAAAGGTTTACTTAACCTGGGAATTTTTATTACCCTTACCTTCCGTCAGCTGTATGGAGCTAACTTTGTGCAATTGGTCGAGAGGATAAAGCAGGACTTGCAGCGGTGAGAGGGGCTACCAATATCGTGGCTAGGCCATATAGCTCTGATTTAAATGAATATTCTTCCTTGGTTATTATACCCTATGAGGATGCTTCCATTGTTGTTACCCAGGCAGGTGCTGCAGAGATTTACCAATTGACTTGGATCTTTTATTTGGTGCCATAGGCAGCCCCTAATTAAATTTACCAAGTTGCAACTTCCGCAGGATATGGAGGCGGTGGATCTCCCAGATCTGAAGAGATACCAAATAGGTGCCCTGTTGTGATATGTAGGTGACTAGGTGCATAAGGGCTCAAGGTCAATGTGGCTTGATGTTGAGGCCTTGCTTGCAATGTGTCCCCTCGTCAATTTACTGTTTATGGACAAGATGAGATCCATGGCCGAGCATTGTGAGTCTTTATTATCATAAACATGGTGAAAGCATAGAGGATAATGCTGCAGGGTGAGGGCAACTTGCTTAATACCTCACCATTCACCCCATTAGTGGGAACCCCAGGATTTAGACTGGGGTAAATGGACTCCAGCTTCAAAGCATGGGTGGGTAAGGGAATCTCCTGTTTGTGAGATTTATTCGAGGGAGAGGTCTTGATGTCTTTCAACCAACTTAGTCAGAAATATGGGATTCCTAATAGGGATCTTTTCCGATACTTTCTGGTTAGGGATTATATACAGAAGAAAACCAGGCTCTTAGCACAGTCCTACAAGTTGATACAGAGAGAGAAGAGTGCTCCGATGTGAGGGCGCTCTCTTGGTTAATATCACATACCACTTGCAGAGAGGGAGCGCCTTGGGGGATATGGAGAGTCTCCATGGAATCTGGAATCAGGAGATAGCGGAAGAAATTTTGTTGGAATCATGGGAGTAGATATGGAAGAATGTAAAGAAAATCTCAATATGCAATAAAGCTCAAGCTATGCAACTGAAGATCCTTCACAGGGCCCAGAGAGGTTAGTAAAGTTTAAGAAAGGGCCTTCTCCGAAATATCCCAAACGTAAAATTAGCATTGGCACCCTTACAAATTGCTTTTGAGCCTGCTATAAGACTCGTGGATACTGGGATGCCTTAGTGAATGAGCTGGAGAAGATCCTGGAAATTGAACTTAAGATGGATCCAGTATGCCTTCTTTCAGGACTGCTGAATCTGCCCTCTCTCGGCGAGTATGGGAAAAGGTTATTTAACATTCTTACACACTGTGCAAAGAAGAACATTCTAATGAACTGGATATCACAGAAACCCCAGGTCTTGTGGAGTAGCGCAGACTTGTGATGGAGTACATCCTCCAAAATACCTGACAAGTATGGTGCACCATGGAACGGAGCAATTTTATAAGACACGGCGGCCCTTTTTAAATTACATAAACACGGACCTATTAGCGATACTGATTAGGGTCATTATGTAACCGTGAGCATCGTATATGGCGGTCTGGGGACCTCAGGGGTTGGAGGCCTAGAAAATACGGGTATAAAAACTGTTGCTCCCGTGGACGGGAGCTTCAGTGGAGGTGCAGCGAGTGGAGTAATGTAATGTAAGGTCATGTCATGCAATGTCATGTCATGTCATGTAATGTAATTTAATTTAATTTGGTTGTAATTTAGTTTAATTCTAATTTATTTAATTGAAGTTTATTTTAGTTTCAGTTAAGGAAATATGAGACCATTGTATCCCGCAGAGTAATAGTAACATTACTGTAGTATAATATACACATAAAAGAAGTGAAACTATCACTGTATTCTAACAGATGAAAGGCTTAACAGACAATCAATTTTTCAATGTATAATTTAGTTACATCACACTGTAAATTATTTGCTATAAATTCTGTTACGATCGAGCCCTCCACAATCACCTGATGAAGGAGCGTCGCTCTGAAAGCTAGTGTGCTTCCAATTAAACCTGTTGGACTATAACCTGGTGTGATTTTTAACTCTGTAGTATAATAGTGTGACATCATTTCTATTTTTTTCTATATTTTTGTATTTTTTTTTCTTTCCTTTTGTAAAAGAGTACAAATTTTTTCAATATATATATAAAAAAAAAGCATTTTAGGTCATCCTGAGATTGTGAAAGATGCTATATTAATACGACAGCCATATGACAACATGTTTAGAATTTTCTTCAAAAATAGTATGCTACAACAGTGAAACTGTACCCAAGATAACTCAACGTACTACTGTGCTCAGATTCAGAGCTGAAAATGTGTTGCTGGAAAAGCGGAGCAGGTCAGGCAGCATCCAAGGAGCAGGAGAATCGACATGAGCCCTTCTTCAGGAATGAGGAAAGTGTGTCCAGCAGGCTAAGATAAAAGGTAGGGAGGAGGGACTTGGGGGAGGGGTGTTGGAAATGCGATAGGTGGAAGGAGGTTAAGGTGAGGGTGATAAGGTGAGGGTGATAGGCCAGAGTGGGGGTGGGAGCGGAGAGGTCAGGAAGAAGATTGCAGGTTAGGAAGGTGGTGCTGAGTTTGAGAATTGGGACTGAGACAAGGTGGGAGAAGGGGAAATGAGGAAACTGGAGAAATTCTGCTCAGATTCAGACATTTACATGTGTTTATTCCTTATCCATGTGCCTTGAATACTTTCCAGAAGCAATTGGCCCTTAGATGCAGCACCTCTCTAAATTCAGTGGTCACTTCTTCTCAGCAGAACCAGCAAAAATTAAGTTAATTATTCTGGTATGTCATTATCGACATGAGGAACAACAAATTGCCAGTGATCTTAAACTGGTCGCAGCTATTATTAAAAGGAATATTGTGCCACAGGTGTGAGTAAAGCGAAGTTGACTTGGTGTCAAAACTCATTGGTCTTTTCTGCCAATTGTCTTTGCAATGGTTGATCAGTACTTTCCAATACCTCTGCCCAGTGCCTATTCTTCATCTGAGACTAGATCATGAGTGTTAACAAACTAAATATTCATGGAACATATTAAAGCAAAACCTATTTTTTTTTAAAAATCAAATTAGCTGAATTCTTTTTGCACCTAATTTCCATGCACATGCACATTCAACCCCATCATCAGCCCAGCTGAAATAAGGTCAGTCAGCATTGACCATATCTCCCCCGAAACCCTTCTTGTCTGTGTAGCTCAGTTACTCAAGTTTTTAATCAGCTAAACCATCAAGGCAGTCATTCAACTTTTCTTATGCATTTATGATTGTCTGTTTATGTGCAGAGTGAATATTTTCCACTGTGGCATTTAGGAGGCCTCCTTCAACCTAGAGCTAACTGAGTCATTTGCAGAAATAAGAAATAAGCAACTGTTTGTTCGGTGATTGTGGGGAGGTACAATTCTGTTTCAGTGTTTTGAATTACCTGACAAATTTGCTACAAAGTTAATTCCATCCCATTTACGTCAATTTCAAAAGCATTTACCGAAATAAGTAACCCCACAGATTCATGGACCACAGGAAACAAACCAGTTTTGGTTTCATGCCTTTAAATTACTCAATCTTACTTATTTACACCTTTAATGGATGTGGCTTTATAGAACGGCTTCATGATAACCAGCCTTATCAAAGAGCATTTCCTCTTAAAACACTATTGCATCAATCTTCTGTAAATGTTTTACTGTTGTGTAGAAAATCAATTAATTCTAAAACTGTAATAATTCCTTCAGGATCTCATGAATGAAGTCACTGTTGTCCCACTGTTTCTCCTGCTGGGCAGTCTGGAAGTGCTGAAGCATAACTTCTCAGCAGTTGGCCTCAGGCTTGTATCCACTGCTCAATGTATTCAATACAAGACAAACAAAAAAAAAATCAGTTTTAAAAGCTACTTATAACAGCTTCAACATAATACCTGAACTATGAGTTTAGATTTTTCCAAGAAAGACCAATACCTCATTTGACACTATGCAATAAATCGCAAATATGCATTCTAGATATCAAAATTTAGAATAACATAATTAGTTGCTTATTTGCAGGTATCGGTAAGTTGTCGTACTGGGTCAGGTAGTTTGTTGCAATATATTTCTCAGAAGGCTTGCCAGAATTCTCTGGCTGGTTTTGCATTGTACAACACTCACAGGTGATGGAGTTGTCGATTCCCTTCTGAGGAAATGTAAAATGGTTACATACAGAAGACAGAGGCACTCTGTGTCCTACAATTATGGTTGGCCTACAACTCATATACGTGAATATACACATTATGTACATTATATATGAGCACTCCCTGGAACTCTGAAATATGTTTGTCTTTCAAGCTGAAATTCAATAACATGGCTTACACTCATACTTGTGATGGGGAAGGGTCAGTGCTTAGACAAATAAATCTCCAAATGTATATTGCTAAAGATTATATTCAATCGTCTGTTATTCTTGGTATCAAATAAAAGACTATTAATGTCTTAAGTACCAGACTAATCTTTTACTGTGCTAGAAACAGCCCTTTCTTCTGCGTTGCAATTATTTTATATGAGATTAGCTTGTGAATTTTAAACCTCAAATGGAGTATTAAGTCCAGTTCTTGGTGCCACAATTTAGAAAAGATGTGAAGGCACCGGACAAAGTGCACAAAGTACTCACGAGAATGGTTATAGGGATGAAGAATTTCAGTAACATCAATAGATATCAGGACTGTTTCTCTTGAAAAGAAAATTGAATATATTTGACAAAAGCATTCAAAATCATGAGCGGTTTTAACAGAGTAGATCAGGAGAAAACCGTCCAAATGAATGGGAGGATCAAGAACAAGGGGGCATAAATGTAAAATAACTGACAACAGAAAGAATCGAGACATGAAGAGAAACATTTTCATGCAGTAAGGAGTTCAGATATGGAATGCATTCTCTGAGTATCATGCAGGCAGTTTCAAAGGGGCATTCTAAAAGTAATTGGATAATATTGGAAAAGAAGGAATGTGCAAGGTTATAGAGAGATGGCAGGGGAATGGCAGTAGGCGCGATGTTGATTTGGAGAGCATGTGTAGACATGATGGTCAGAATGCCTCCTTTTGTGCTGTACCAATTCTTTGATTCTGTGACTTTTACTAGTGATTGTGAAGCTGAGCCGAGTAAAACACTCCACTGTTCCTCACTTTTATTCACATATATAATATTGGAATGTATAATATGGTAAAACAAAATGTAATTGATCACTCCTATAATTTAATGATGGGTCTCTTAACTTATCTGTTCAGGGTTACTACAATGGGAGGTTGAATACAGAGTAGGAAGAGATACAACAAAATGATTTCCAGGTCCTGAGGAGAGCTGCATGTATACATTGAGTAGCAATGTACAATGACATTGGAATGCACTAGAGTGGCTCTGGTGTGGATCCGAGAGTGGCATTAACAGTGCTGATTCACGATGCATGAGTTGACTGAGACTCAGCAAGAACACAAATGCAAATTTGATGAATTCATTTACAGGTAAGTAAACAGTGAGAGCTTATCTTTCACTTGGATAATTACATGGAAAACAGAAAAACCGGTCCCTGAAGATTAATTTCTACTTTGGGCCCCTGATCCTGAAGCTGAGATGAATTCTGGGTTGGGTACCTAGAAAGGCTGTGGCTGATTCCTGAGGAGATTCTCTGGGGAGATGGACACTAAGAGACTGCCTTCTGGAGCATCTTTCAATAACTGGTGGGATCTGCAGCAAATGGGAGCCCCTGATGAAAGCACCATCTTAGCTATTGTAAATATTATGAAAAACACTGTCAGGCCATCATTGCAGAGAGGAAGCCTTTCAAAAATAATACCTGCGATCATGAGCATGCAGAGCTACCATTCTGTTATGGGCCCCAGCCACATTAAGGGATCCAGAATTAAGTCTAGCACCTGGAAAATTCAGACCACATGTGAAGAATGGCCTCAATTGACACTTTCCGTGGGTTAACTTACTATCCAGCTGCTGGTCGGAAGGTGGCTGTCTCCTTCCAGAAGCTACCTCTCCAGAAATCGGTCAAAGGAGACAACATAATGACCCACTGGCCTCCATACATCAGGCAGAAAATTCAGCCAATGATTAAAGATCTTTATATTCTTTGCCCATCATCCTGTATGTTCTGTATTCCTTTCATCGCTGACATATACTTTCTACTCACTAGATTCCCTTCCCAACTAACCACTCAGCTCTCCTTCCTACCCCATATGCAGCCAATGTTACCAATCATCCTCTTCCTGAGAACCATGCCTTTCTCTTATAAAAGAATCATTAGCTGCCCATCTTCAATAAAACTATTCACAGCCCATCTGTGCCTCTTGATTACCGTCCAATCTCCAGCTTTCCTTTCTCCTTTAAAATTCATTAACAATGGCATTGCCACCCAGCATCTTGGCCATTTTGGCTGCAATGCTGCTCAAACTCACTACTCATAGCGTCGAAAGAAAATTTTAAGCCAAGGTTCTGATTGATCTACCATTATGACTGTAGATGATAGTGCCTTATCCATTGACTCCCTTCAGTTCTTGGATCCAGAATCCATCATACACCTATCATTATCATCTTGCTTACGGTGGGCCATGGTGGCAACATCACCTCCATGGGGATAGCTTTCATAGCTCTAAATTTGCTCTGAACCACTTAACTACCTCCACCCTGTAAGCATCCTCAGTGACTTAAAATTGTGAATGGGTCATAACTTCCTGATTATTAGGAAGACCAAAGCCATCTTTGACTATAAATTGGTCATGGTACTGTAAGGGTGGCTTTCAGATACTTGTTTTGCATTTGAAAATAAACTCACTGGGTGTCTGAAAGTTAATGTAACTGCCTTCTGCTGATCTTCATGGTTGTCTTAATAGTATTGAATACAGATCAAGAAAAAAAAACTTTGTTTCCAGGGAGCCTAATCAAGAGGTATGGTAGATGCTACAGTTGAAACATTTTCCGGGTGCCTGCTCTTGATTGCCAGTTGCTGATTGGAATGGGTCATGTGCATTATTGGGCAAAGACAAAATGAGGCTTATTTAGGATGGTCACTGCTTTCAATTCATCCTGCTACAGGCTTCTGAGAGGAAGGGAACACAAAGAAAACAAAGACAACTGAAACCAAAACAAATCTGAGAGTAAAGATCTGGCACATGATGTAAAGTTTCCTGAAGATGCAATCCAAAGTTGCAAAACCTCTGAGTCATTAAAGCAACTATTAGAAGAAAATTCATAAATTAAGTTGAACTATTGGTTCATTTTAACTGGAAAAAGTGAACAAGAATTTCTCACCGTTCAAATATTATACTCATTTCATAACTAAATAAACCAGATTTGTTTCTTTTTGGGTGATTTTTAAAATCATTTGTTATTAAGGCATTTCTGGTTGGAATCTCAACCTGGCCAGTTTTTTTTAAAAGCTGCTTGTTTGAATTAACTGAAAAATGCTAGCTGTGTCATCTGTAATGATATGTTGCAAAATTGTTATGGAAGGAATCAGAAGGTAATTGGCCATACAGTGCATGTGGGTGGTTCTTTAATGTAATTCAGCTGTGATTTTCCCCACATTAACAAACAGACACCACCAATACAATGGTGTCTTTTTCTCAATTTGAGAGAGTAATAATATTTACATTTATCTTCTATAAAATTACAATATTTAAGATTAAAGTAAGTATCTGTACCCAAGCATTTTGAATGTAATAGTTATCTTGGTCCACCGTTTCATCTATAACAATGAGAATGAGTCACTATAAAGTTTTGAAAGCAAAGCCAAGTGCTCAGTCTGTTTTACTTGAGCTAACAGAACTTTTATAGAACCCAGGCATGCCATCTCCTGATTTTAGTTCAACATTCTATTATTTTCAAATTCTCACTCATTCCAAGCAAGTTTTTTTTCTTTGACATTTTCTGTGAAATATTGTGCATGTCCTTCCTCTGTATTCCATGTCCTATTACATTATTTTGGGCATTGAGCGTGAGTCATTTCGTAAGAGCTTCATGTGGCCAAGCCAGCAGAAGGTAGCTTTCCCACAGTGTTACTCAACTGAACTGATCCCAAGTTCCTTCCATAACACCACGTAACAAATCATGTTTGGCCATTGCTGTGTTCCTACACAACTCTTGTATAAACTGTTATTGCAGCAAGCTCCAGAGTTTGGTGGGAACCTGTGTTTCAAGTTACCTTGCAGAAAGCAGCATACTCAATCACCCAAATCAAAAACTCTGGGGAGCATTTCTCCTTTTGGAGCAGGAAATGCAGATCGAGACAGTCTCGACATGGTGAAACTGCTCCTGAGAGTGAACCATCACAAAATCACAGAAGTTTTACAGTGCAGAATGAGGTCATTTGGCCCATCATGCCTGCACTAGTTCTGCAAATGTGTATCATTACCTCATACCACAATGCACTGCTTTTCTCTAAACTCCTGCACATTATTTTTATCCAAATAATTGTCCAATGCCCTCTTGAATACCTCAATTGAATCTGCCTTCCCAATACTTCTTTCTTGTACCACCCTTGCTTCTTTTGCAGTTCTCTTTACATCTTTGCCCTTTTGTTATTTTTCTTTTTATAAGCATGAACAATCTAATCTAACCAGCCGACACATGATTTTGAAAATCTCTATCAGATCTCCTCTTGGCCTTCTTTGCTCTAGGGACAGCAGTCCCAAATTCTTAATTGATCCTCATAACTGAAGTTTCTCATCCCTGGAACCACCCTTGTAAATCGCATTTACACTCTCTCCAATGTGTTCACTCGTGAATTTCATGGGGACATATGCACAGTTGACCCATTGTCTTCAAAGAAGAACAAGAAAAGTCTCTCAGGGCTATTGGATAATATTTATCCTTCAACCACATTGTTAAAACAGAAAATCTGATAGTTACCACATTGCTATTTGTGGGAGCTTGCTGTGTGCAAATTGGCTGTCATGGTTCAAACCAATGTCTACACTTCAAAAGTACTTCATTGACTGAAAGGCACTTTGTAATACCCTGGGTCATGGAAGGCGCTATATCAATGTAAGCCTTTGTTTTTGAAGCAGACCTGTCACAGTTTAAACCAAACTGAATTTGTAGTTCCTGTGAAAAAAGGAGAATTTATGTAGAGCAACCTAAAGTAAAACTAACATTTGTATCTCAATTTAGTTCTATCCTCCATACATTTTATTATCTACTATGTACAGCAGTGTGCTGGACAGCTGTGTGACTTCAAAGAAAATTGTCGCTGTCTGATGCCTATGGAGAATATATCTCTGGGAGAGATATTAACGTTTATCATCAGGCTACATGTGCCTTCCAGACTTTACAGTCAACCAAAAGAGAAACTGTAACTCCCAAAAGATAAAAGAAGATTCTGTGAAGGAATCATTTTCAGAGATGACACATAGAGGCCTTGTTTGAGTTAGTCTGGTCCAGGAATGAATGAGACTCTTTCTGAAACTATCCACTGAGATAAAATCTACGATCTGACTTTTGTTTTTAACTCCAGTGTTATGAAAAGTATCTAATCATCACACTAATTACTAGCTTTAATGTGATTTTAATGATTTGAACCAAAATTACTCTTCTATTTTCTTCAATTTAGGAAACCCAGATGTGTTAGTGTACCATAAGGATGATATTTTCTTGTTACAGTTTAACTGCTTTGAAAACTGTTATAACTTTGCATATGTTAGGTCTTTGCTGTGTGAGAGTTGTAGTGATAATAGTAGACTGCAAATTTGCTTTAATTTTGATGATTTTACTCATTTCAAACTGATTAAGTAGCAATGCATCTCTTTATTTCAATGGGAAAATGCTACCTTTGCTCGGAATGAAGAACCCGGTCATTCAGAAAGAACCCATTGTATCAATGGCAGACAACAACAACAACCCACATTTTCATAGCACTTTAGATATAAAAATGTCCCAAGGCGCCACACAGAAAAATCAGATAATTGTTGAGAAGTAATTAAAGAATTTCATCATTAGGACAGGTGACTAAAAGTTTAATAATGCGGGTTTTAAGCAGGCATTTAATGGAGGAGAAACATGACGGACGGTGGAGGTTTACAGAAGGAAAGTCAAGACGTAGAATCCAGATGAAAGAAGGCCCCTTAGCCAATTCTGTCATGTTAGAGCTGGGGTATTTACATTCCTCCAATACTGGCTGCTTGTGGAGTTGAAGGAAAGTGGCAGGACAGTAAGGGCTTACAGATGTAGGGAAGGGTAAGGCTGTGTAGGAGTTTGAACATGAAGTTGAAGATTTTAAAAAGTGAGATTTTAGTGAACTAGGAGTGAATATAGATAAGTGATCATATAAGTGAAAAGTGAAGGGCAGTTGATGTGAGTCAGGATATACTGAAATATTTGTATATTTTAATATCATTTATTGCATGTTTCAGTTCTTGGATTCTGGGTTAGTGAGAGACATTGATTTTTCTGTGCATCGGAAGTTAATTTTAACTTGTCAGTACTGCTATAGCTACGGTGATTTCTTTTAGTACAGTATCTGAAGCCTAACTTTAGAATTAATAGTTTTTTTGTATATTGATAGGGTTTCTTGACCAAACAAGATAAACAATTTCAAGTTTAGACAGTTGGGAGAGGTTTGTTTAAGCTTAAGTGAAACACTCAAAGCTTAGAGAATATTTTTATTCTAAATTTGAGTTCCAAGCAGTTTGGGAAGACCTTGGGTAAAGATGTAGTGTAGGTCTGACAAATGATATTTACAGAGAAACTAGATTACCTTAGAGTAATGAGTAAGTGACTGACCCAGACCAGTAGTGTTGGAATAAAACTCTAATGAGGTTACTGAGTAAGTTTGAGCTCAGATATACAATAGCTCCAGGAATAAAAAAAACTGTATTTCTAATCTATAAATTGTAGTCATAAATTGAAGTGACTTAAACTTATCAAGAGATTGGAGACAGATTCTGCTGTGAGTACTGCACAAATTGTGTTTTTGCATAGTATACAAAAACGTTGTTTACATTTCACTTTCTAAATGAGTACTTCAAAATTAATGGCATTACAGTTTCATTTGATTTGATTTGATTTATTTATTGTCATGCGTATCTTGTTACAAAATACAGTGAAAAGTGTTGTTTAGTGTTGCTACTCTCCAGTGCAATTATAAAACATAAAATCAGAAATGTGAAGAAATAAAGGAAAAATCTACTGTGTTTAAAATTTTTGAATTTCTGTTAATTGTAGATAGTTTGGTTTATTCCATTTTATTTTTACTTAAATATTTAAAGTTTGGTTTTATTGTTAAAGCAAAATCTGCAACATTGTGTGCTAATGTTTAAGTGTGAGACTTTAATTAAAATCAAAACAAAACATGTTCCCTCAAGTCAGGTTTGAGTCAATGTGTCCAGTAATAACATCAGCTGGGATCATAACAACTGGGGGCTCATTTGGGATTATTGAATTCACTGGATTTAAGAGGGATCTGTGTATTTCTTGTTACAGTAATATTGCGTAGTGGTTCTGGATGCATAGCAGCTTTTTTGAGGTTAGGTTTATTACATACAATTTGAAATGGTTTTGAATGCTCAGAGTTTTCTGGAAGTGAAAGATATGACTGGATTATTGAAAATTGTTGACTAAAGCTAAATTGAAAAAAATTAACAGATACATTTAGGGTAAAAGTAAAAGCAGAGTCTCATAAGAATAAGATACTTTGAATGATCACACAGCATTTAGAATTGGAAGAAAGGAAACAGAAATTGGGATCACGCAGCAAGAATTAGTGAAGATGCAGTGAGAAATTTTTAAAAATGGACTTAAAGACAGCAGAGTTTTGGATGTGCTCACAGGACGACAGATTGACCAAATTAACCAGACAAGCATTGGGAATAGTCAAGGATGGAACTAACTAAAGGACAGATAAGGCTTTCATCAGTGGGTAGGCTTGAGCTATTGAGGACTAAAATCTTTGTCAAATCTAGTTGAATGGCCATTTTTGTGAAGCATCCTGGAATCATAACATCAAAAAGTAACATAATAGATCCTTTGTCATCCATATGTAACAGGATTTCAGTGGTAAGTGAGGATAGTGAAGGCAAGCACCAAGCAAATGAGCAATTCACTCTCAGCAGGAAAGGGTATCTTTGTCAGATAGCAAACCCACTGGCAGCTGGAGAGACAGATAAAGGATTCCTCAACCAGATGTGAACTACAGGTTCAATTCCATGTAAATATTTTGTTTCCAAGCTTCATTTCAATTTCCCTTCATGTTTGTAAAGACCTGATGCCAGTGAAATAAAGAATTCCTTCTTCATGGTCAGTGGGCTGTCCACATGCTTAAATTTCATATTAGATTTCTGGCATTGTCATTGCGACTCCACAATGCAGGCATCAGTTTGTGGTGGCTGAGTTTGAAAGGTCCCTGGCTGAGCTGGAGCTGATAAAACTAGCAGGAAACACAAGGGAGACCAAAATGCTCTACCAACATTGGAAGCTTGAGTACCTGTGGAGGAGTTCAGGTCCTAAGAGTTCAGCCCATTTGTGGTCCCTTGACATTACAGAAGAAGGAAGCAATATCGACAGGTTAAGTATTTTATTTACTGATGAGGTTGAAGCAGGAAGTTGAACAGATATGGGGGACGAGCAGAAACACCCAATGATCCTGCAATGGAAGATTGGATTGAGGATGCACAACTGGATATGATGTTCAGGGGTCTCAACTGATTGATGAGGGTATTTGAAGACCATTATTGAAAGGCCCAACATCCTGATATTGATTACTTTCATTGAAATTGTTTGGAGCAATTCGATAGGTTTCTTAGCCAAATCTGGACGTATAAAGCAGTTTTCTTAATTCATTCACAGGATGACAGCGTTGCTGGCAAGGCAGCATTTATTGCCCAACCCTAATTGCTTGTTCCTGAGAAAAGAAGAAGTAAGTTTAGAATTGTTAAAAATAGGTTAACTCAGTGAAAAGAGTTCAGTATTAGTTACCAATTAGTTTGGTTAAAACCCTAAAAGAGTTATTTCAAGTAAAAAAGTTTAAACGTAGGCATATGAAGGATCTAGGAATAGGCTGCCAGGTTTTCCAGGCAGGTAGTCACAGTTTGTAGAGGAGGAGATTCTCTGCTGTGAGTACTGTAGAGGAGCATTTTTGGAATCTGTAAAGGAATAATTTTGGGATGAGTGGGATTATATCTTGAACATTGTTATATGTAAATGTTGTACATACATTTCATTTCTTTTGATTAATATAATAAACTTTGTTCTATTATTAAACTCAAATCTGTTGCTTATGTATCAATGAGGGACCACCGCATTAAAACCAAATGAAAAGAAAAGTATAATCTATCAATAGACAATAGACAATAGACAATAGATGCAGGAGTAGGCCATTCTGCCCTTCGAGCCTGCACCGCCATTCAATATGATCATGGCTGATCATTCCTAATCAGTATCCTGTTCCAGCCTTATCTCCATACCCCTTGACTCCACTATCTTTAAGAGCTCTATCCAATTCTTTCTTAAATGAATCCAGAGACTGGGCCTCCACTGCCCTCTGGGGCAGAGCATTCCACACAGCCACCACTCTCTGGGTGAAGTAGTTTCTCCTCATCTCTGTCCTAAATTGTCTACCCCGTATTTTTAAGTTGTGTCCTCTGGTTCGGCACTCCCCCATCAACGGAAATATGTTCCCTCCTGCCAGAGTGTCCAGTCCTTTCATAATCCTATACGTTTCAATCAGATCCCCTCTCAGTCTTCTAAACTCAAGGGTATACAAGCCCAGTCGCTTCAGTCTTTCCGTGTAAGGCAATCCTGCCATTCCAGGAATTGACCTCGTGAACCTACGCTGCACTCCCTCAATAGCCAGAATGTCTTTCCTCAAATTTGGAGACCAGAACTGTACACAGTACTCCAGGTGTGGTCTCACCAGGGCCCTGTACAGCTGCAGAAGCACCTCTTTGCTTCTATACTCAATCCCTCTTGTTATGAAGGCCAGCATGCTATTAGCCTTCTTCACGACCTGCTGTACCTGCATGCTTGCCTTCATTGACTGGTGGACAAGAACACCCAGATCTCTCTGAACAGCCCCTTTACCTAATTTGATACCATTGAGGTAGTAATCTGCCTTCCTGTTCTTGCCACCAAAGTGGATAACCAGACATTTATCCACATTAAACTGCATCTGCCATGCATCTGCCCACTCACCTAACTTGTCCAGGTCACCCTGTAATCTCCTAACATCCTCATCACATTTCACCCTACCACCTAGCTTTGTGTCATCAGCAAATTTGCTAATGTTATTGCTGATACCATCTTCTATATCATTTACATATATTGTAAAAAGCTGCGGTCCCAGCACGGATCCCTGCGGTACCCCACTGGTCACTGCCTGCCATTCCGAAATGGAGCCGTTAATCACTACCCTTTGTTTCCTATTAGCCAACCAATTCTCTATCCAATCTAGTACTTTGCCCCCAATCCCGTGCGCCCTAATTTTACTCACTAACCTCTTGTGTGGGACTTTATCAAAAGCTTTCTGAAAGTCCAGGTACACTACATCCACTGGATCTCCCTCGTCCATCTTCCGAGTTACATCCTCAAAAAATTCAAGAAGATTAGTCAAGCATGATTTCCCCTTCATAAATCCATGCTGACTCTGTCCTATCCTATTACTATTATCCAGATGTGCCGTAATTTCATCCTTTATAATAGACTCCAGCATCTTTCCCACCACTGAGGTCAGACTAACTGGTCTATAATTTCCTGCTTTCTCCCGCCCACCCTTCTTAAAAAGTGGCACAACATTAGCCGCCCTCCAATCCTCAGGAACCGACCCCGATTCTATTGAACTCTGGAAAATAATCACCAGCGCATCCACGATTTCCCGAGCCACCTCCTTCAGTACCCTGGGATGCAGGCCATCAGGTCCCGGAGACTTATCAACCTTCAGAACTAACAGTCTCTCCAACACCAAATCCTGGCAAATAGAAATTCCCTTAAGTTCAGGTCCTTCAGCCACTGTTACCTCAGGGAGATTGCTTGTGTCTTCCCCAGTGAACACAGATCTGAAGTACCCATTTAATTCCTCTGCCATTTCTTCGTTCCCAGTAATATATTCCCCTGCTTCTGTCTTCAAGGGCCCAATTTTTGTCCTAACCATTTTTTTGCCTTGGACATACCTAAAAAAGCTTTTACTATCCTCCTTTATATTCTTGGCCAGTTTACCTTCGTACCTCATTTTTTCTCTGCGTATTTCCTTCTTACTAATCCTCTGTTGTTCTTTAAAAGCTTCCCAGTCCTCCGTTTTCCCACTTATCTTCGCTAAGTTATACTTTTTCTCTTTTAACCTTATATGTTTCTTTACTTCCCTCATCAGCCACGGCCGCCCATGTCTCCTCCTGGGATCTTTCTTCCTTTTAGGAATGAACTGCTCCTGCAACTTCTGCATTATACACAGAAATATCCGCCATTGTTCCTCCACGGTCTTCCCTGTTAAGGTATTGAACCATTGAACTTTGGCCAGTTGCTCCCTCATAGCTCCATATTTCCCTTTATTCAACTGAAATATTGTCACTTCAGATTGTACCCTCTCCCTCTCAAATTGCAGATTGAAGCTTATTGTATTATGGTCACTACTTCCCAGTGGCTCCTTCACTTCGAGGTCACTGACCAATTCTGGTTCGTTACACAATACCAGATCCAGAATCGCCTTATCCCTGGTCGGCTCCAGCACCAGCTGCTCTAAAAATCCATCTCTGAGGCACTCCACAAAGTCTCTTTCTTGAGGCCCGATACCATCCTGATTCTCCCAGTCTACCTGCATGTTAAAATCCCCCATAACAACTGTAGTAACATCTTTGCGACAAGCCAATTTCAGCTCCTGATTCAACTTACCTCCAACATCCAGACTACTGTTTGGGGGCCTGTAGATGACTCCCATGAGGGTCTTTTTACCCTCAGTGTTTCGAAGCTCTATCCACACTGACTCTACATCCCCTGACTCTAGGTCCCCCCGCGCAAGGGACTGAATATCCTCCCTTACCAACAAGTTGGATTTCAGTCTTGGATGGAATTTATCCCGTAATAACATCAGCTGGGATCATAACAATTGGGGCTCTCAGCAGAATTTCCAAATTCATTGGATTTAAGAGATACTTCTGTATTTATTTCAAAAGTAATGACCATGGGGTCATTCTAGAAATAAAACACGTGAAATGTGGTGAAGTTTATAGCAAAGGATTTTGAAGATGGCTTTAAAGGTTGCAAAGAGGTTTTGGTAAGTGGAAGATATAATAGTGGATTCTTTGAAATCTTTGACTAAAGTTAGATTGAGTTAGATAAATTGAAAGTAGAAGAAAAAGCAGGATCTCATAAAGATGATATTTAGAATTGGAAGAAAGAAAGTCTGAAAATTGTGGTGTCACAGCTGTAATTAGCTGAGATACAGTTAGAAATGAAAGAAGGGAGATAAATTTAGAAGATGTTGGGAAATTAGAGACCAAGAGTTAGCCAAAGAAGAGCTTAGAATAAATATAGCTCGAAGGGTGATTCTGATTCCAATAAGTGATTTGATTTAACTCTGAATCGATGCTTCATATACCACCACCCTGCTGTGTAGGAGATAGTACACCCTACCTCTAAGCTTGCTATCCAGGTGCAAGCTGAACGTTGCACCAATTCTGTCCAGTCCCACTGGGATGTCGAGGGTGGAGCCAAGTTAAACTTTGATTTTCATTTCTGAAAAGAAAGGGATAAAATACAACTATTTGAAGTGCTGAGGCATCTAGGTGGATTACTTCACAAATCCTATGAATTTTTATGCTAACTACATGTAGTACAACTTGCTGCCTGAGCATTGCCATTTTGCATAAAAGGTTCCACAGAAGGTGAAAATACTGGTTTCTAAGTGGATTTAAGTAATAAATCATTTGCCCTTGGCGTGGATAATGCAAATATATCTCAAAACTAAAAGACAAAATTAGCAAACCTCAAGGAAGACGAGAGATTAGAAAAATTCCCTTGGGGTAGATGTGCGGAGTACACTCTTGTCAAAAGCAATTAAGACTGTGCTGCTTAAATTCTTCAAAAAAAAGTCAGATAACTTTTTGGTTTGGCATGAAATTGAATGCTAGAAGAACAGTTATTGGCATGGGTATGGAAATAACTGTACAAAACATAGTGGGTGGAAAATTGTCAGTGCCCAGATTTCAGGGTAGCCCACACTCTAACTGGAATCCCAGAACATTCCTGAAACAATGTTTTATCAATAAAGATCATTGAGCTTTCCTGAATGTAGAAGGAGATCTAATTTGAGGGTTCCCAATTATGATAGCACTGCAATTTCATGTCATTTTTGTTAATTTGAAAATTAAACATAGAGGATATCTTGGGGAACAGTCCTCTGACTGATGCAGAACATCAGTATTTAAATTACAGTCACAGTTTGTCTGGCATCAATCACCCTTTTGTACCTGGCCCAGGCAAGCGCTCATTTTTCATCTGAGGTTTTAGTGTCATCATATTATTTGAACACAGGAACAGCTCAGACACATCCATTCACATACATATCCAGGAGTGACTGCTTGATCATAAACAGAAAGGAAATCCTGCCTGAATTCCCCTTGCCTTATCCAAGAGGTGGATGCCACTTGCAGTTCCCTGGTTGTAATCAGATAGATATTCATAGACGTTTACTCCAGTTATAGCTCTGGCAGCAAGGTAATTTGGAAGCTCTTGTAATGATCCAGAAATGAAGTCAATCATTTTAATTTTTCAGGAGGAAGTGAGGACTGCAGATGCTGGAAATCAGAGTCGAAAAGTGTGGCGCTGGAAAAGTGCAGCAGGTCAGGCAGCAGCAGAGCAGCAGGAGAGTCAATGTTTCCAGCATAAGCCTTTCATCAGGAATGAGACACAACACGAATCAGACAACTTCCTGATGAAGGGCTTATGCCCAAAACATCAACTCTCCTCCTCGGATGCTGCCTGACCTGCTGTGCTGTTCCAGTGCCACACTTTTGATTTTAATTTTTCAGCCTCGTTTAACCCCGATCAGTTGAAATGCTGCTCAGAATAAGTAGTGAGTCTTTGGGAAGTGACAGAACCCTCATGTGGCCTACAGACTATACCTAAGTGAGATCACACTTAAGAGTACGATGTACTGTGTACAGTTTTGGTCACCCTACGTAAGGAGAGACATGTTTGAATTGGAGGTTCACTCAGCTGTATTATGCGATGAGGGGTTAAGTAGCTGTTGAACAGGTTGAGTCTATATTCATTGGAGTTTAGAATAAGGGGTGATTGTGAGGGGGCTTGATAGGGTAGATGCTGAAAGGATGTTTCCATTTGATGGGGAATGTAGAAATAAGGGCATACTAAGGGGTCTACCACTTAAGGTGGTACTGGATTAGTGGTGCTGGAAGAGCACAGCAGTTCAGGCAGCATCCAAGGAGCAGCGAAATCGACGTTTCGGGCAAAAGCCCTTAATCAGGAATAAAGGCAGTGAGCCTGAAGCGTGGAGAGATAAGCTAGAGGAGGGTGGGGGTGGGGAGAGAGTAGCATAGACTACAATGGGTGAGTGGGGGAGGAGATGAAGGTGATAGGTCAAGGAGGAGAGGGTGGAGTGGATAGGTCGAAAAGGAGATAGGCAGGTCGGACAAGTCCGGACAAGTCAAGGAGACAGTGCTGAGCTGGAAGTTTGAAACTAGGATGAGGTGGGGGAAGGGGAAATGAGGAAACTGTTGAAGTCCACATTGATGCCCTGGGGTTGAAGTGTTCCGAGGCGGAAGATGAGGCGTTCTTCCTCCAGGCATCTGGTGGTGAGGGAGCGGCTGTGAAGGAGGCCCAGGAACTCCATGTCCTCGGCAGAGTGGGAGGGGGAGTTGAAATGTTGGGCCACGGGGCGGTTTGGTGATTGGTGCAGGTGTCTTGGAGATGTTCCCTAAAGCGCTCTGCTAGGAGGCGCCCAGTCTCCCCAATGTAGAGGAGACCGCATCGGGAGCAACGGATACAATAAATGATATTAGTGGATGTGCAGGTGAAACTTTGATGGATGTGGAAGGCTCCTTTAGGGCCTTGGATAGAGGTGAGGGAGGAGGTGTGGGCACAGGTTTTACAGTTCCTGCGGTGGCAGGGGAAAGTGCCAGGATGGGAAGGTGGGTCGTAGGGGGGTGTGGACCTGACCAGGTAGTCATGGAGGGAATGGTCTTTGCCGAAGGTGGAAAGGGGTGGGGAGGGAAATATATCCCTGGTGGTGGGGTCTTTTTGGAGGTGGCGGAAATGTCGGCAGATGATTTGGTTTATGCGAAGGTTTGTCGGGTGGAAGGTCAGCACCAGGGGCGTTCTGTCCTTGTTACGGTTGGAGGGGTGGGGTCTGAGGGCGGAGGTGCGGGATGTGGATGAGATGCGTTGGAGAGCATCTTTAACCACATGGGAAGGGAAATTACGGTCTCTAAAGAAGGAGGCCATCTGGTGTTTTCTATGGTGGAACTGGTCCTCCTGGGAGCAGATACGGCGGAGGCGGAGAAATTGGGAATACGGGATGGCATTTTTGCAAGAGGTAGGGTGGGAAGAGGTGTAATCCAGGTAGCTGTGGGAGTCGGTGGGTTTGTAAAAAATGTCAGTGTCAAGTCGGTCGTCACTAATGGAGATGGAGAGGTCCAGGAAAGGGAGCGAGGTGTCAGAGAAGGTCCAGTTAAATTTAAGGTCAGGGTGGAATTTGTTGGTGAAGTTGATGAATTGCTCAACCTCCTCGCGGGAGCACGAGGTGGCGCCAATGCAGTCATCAATGTAGCGGAGGAAGAGGTGGGGAGTGGTGCCGGTGTAATTACGGAAGATCAACTGTTCTACATAGCCAACAAAGAGACAGGCATAGCTGGGGCCCATACGTGTGCCCATGGCTACGCCTTTGGTCTGGAGGAAGTGGGAGGATTCAAAGGAGAAATTGTTAAGGGTGAGGACCAGTTCGGCCAAACGAATGAGAGTGTCAGTGGAAGGGTACTGTTGGGGACGTCTGGAGAGGGAAAAACGGAGGGCTTGGAGGCCCTGGTCATGGCGGATGGAGGAGTAGAGGGATTGGATATCCATGGTGAAGATGAGGCGTTGGGGTCCGGGGAAACGGAAGTCTTGGAGGAGGTGGAGGGCGTGGGTGGTGTCTCGAACGTATGTGGGGAGTTTCTGGATTAGGGGGGATAGGACAGTGTCGAGGTAGGTAGAGATGAGTTCCGTGGGGCAGGAGCATACTGAGACAATGGGTCGGCCAGGGTGGTCAGGCTTGTGGATCTTGGGAAGGAGGTAGAACCGGGCAGTGCGGGGTTCCCGGACTATGAGGTTGGAAGCTGTGGGTGGGAGATCTCCTGAGGTGATGAGGTTCTGTATGGTCTGGGAGATGATGGTTTGGTGATGGGGGGTGGGGTCATGGTCGAGGGGGCAGTAGGAAGAGGTGTCCTCGAGTTGGGGTTTGGCTTCAGCGGTGTAGAGGTCAGTGCGCCAGACTACCACTGCACCCCCTTTATCCGCTGGCTTAATGGTGAGGTTGGGATTAGAGCAGAGGGATTGGAGGGCTGCGCGTTGTGAGGGTGAGAGGTTGGAGTGGGGGAGGGGGGTCGACAGGTTGAGGCGGTTAATGTCCCGGTGGCAGTTGGAAATGAAGAGGTCGAGGGCAGGTAATAGGCCAGCGCGGGGTGTCCAGGTGGATGCAGTGTGTTGGAGGTGGCCGAAGGGGTCCTCGGAAGGTGGGCGGGAGTCCTGATTGTGAAAGTAAGCTCGGAGGCGGAGGCGAGGAAAGAAGTGTTCGATGTCACGGTGTGTATTAAATTCATTGATGCATGGACGGAGGGGGATGAAGGTGAGTCCTTTGCTGAGGACTGATCGTTCGTCCTCAGTGAGTGGGAGGTCTGGAGGGATGGTGAAAACTCGGCAGGGTTGGGTGCTGGGATCTGGTGTGGGTGTGGAGCTGGGAGTGGGGTCGGAGCCAGTACCTGGAGTGGGTGTGATGGTGGGGGGAATTGGGGTGGAGGCATGAGCAGGGGTAATGTTCCCCTCGGGGTTTTGGGGGGGTGGGAATAGTGACAGTGGGGTCTGTGGGGGGCGTGTCAGCAGAATGCAGGTGAGTGGCGCTGGTGGGGGCGGAAGTGGTGGTGATCATGGTAGTAGGGGTGGCGGAAGTCACTGAGTGTGTGGCATCAGCGATGATGTGAGGGCCGGAAGTGGCTGTGGGAGTGGCCATGATGGGGGCGGAAGTGACATCATCACTCAGCGTGGGGGTGGTAGCTGCGTCAGCCGCATGGCTAATGGCGTTTCTGAGGCCAGGGGAATCTTCTGGAATGTTTGAGGAGCGCTGGTTATGGAGGTGGGTGGATAAAAGTTTGTTTTACTTACAGATTTTGATGTTTGAGATGGAATTGAAATACTGTTTGTTGAGAGTATGAATTCTCCTGAGGATGTAGTACAGAATGGGTCCCTTGCAAATCTGAGAGAGTGTGGCCCTCAGCTGGGGCAGGGCTGACTGTAGAGAGGTTAGGTGCCGGCGCATTGCTGCAAGCGTGGAGCGGAGGATCTTGAAGGAGAACTGTTGCCGCCATGACCAGGGCCACCAAGCCATCCGTTTTTTCCTCTCCAGACATCCCCAACAGTACCCTTCCACTGACACTCTCATTCGTTTGGCTGAACGGGTCCTCACCCTTAACAATTTCTCCTTTGAATCCTCCCACTTCCTCCAGACCATAGGCGTAGCCATGGGCACACGTATGGGCCCCAGCTATGCCTGTCTCTTTGTTGGCTATGTAGAACAGTTGATCTTCCGTAATTAAACCGGCACCACTCCCCACCTCTTCCTCCGCTACATTGATGACTGCATTGGCGCCACCTCGTGCTCCTGTGAGGAGATGGAGCAATTCATCAACTTCACCAACACATTCCACCCTGACCTTAAATTTACCTGGACCATCTCTGACACCTCGCTCCCCTTCCTGGACCTCTCCATCTCCATTAGTGACGACCGACTTGACACTGACATTTTTTACAAACCCACCGACTCCCACAGCTACCTGGATTACACCTCTTCCCACCCTACCTCTTGCAAAAATGCCATCCCGTATTCCCAATTACTTCACCTCTGCTGTATCTGCTCCCAGGAGGACCAGTTCCACTATAGAACACACCAGATGGCCTCCTTCTTTAGAGACCGCAATTTCCCTTCCCATGTGGTTAAAGATGCCCTCCAACGCATCTCATCCACATTCCGCACCTCCGCCCTTAGACCCCACCCCTCCAACCGTAACAAGGACAGAACGCCCCTGGTGCTCACCTTCCACCCTACAAACCTTCGCATAAATCAAATCATCCGCCGACATTTCCGCCACCTCCAAAAAGACCCCACCACCAGGGATATATTTCCCTCCCCACCCCTTTCCACCTTCCGCAAAGACCATTCCCTCCATGACTACCTGGTCAGGTCCACACCCCCCTACGACCCACCCTCCCATTCTGGCACTTTCGCCTGCCACCGCAGGAACTGTAAAACCTGTGCCCACACCTCCTCCCTCACCTCTATCCAAGGCCCTAAAGGAGCCTTCCACATCCATCAAAGTTTTACCTGCACATCCACTAATATCATTTATTGTATCCGTTGCTCCCGATGTGGTCTCCTCTACATTGGGGAGACTGGGCGCCTCCTAGCAGAGCGCTTTAGGGAACATCTCCAAGACACCCGCACCAATCAACCACACCGGCCCGTGGCCCAACATTTCAACTCCCCCTCCCACTCTGCCGAGGACATGGAGGTCCTGGGCCTCCTTCACCGCCGCTCCCTCACCACCAGATGCCTGGAGGAAGAACGCCTCATCTTCTGCCTCGGAACACTTCAACCCCAGGGCATCAATGTGGACTTCAACAGCTTCCTCATTTCCCCTTTCCCCACCTCATCCTAGTTTCAAACTTCCAGCTCAGCACTGTCTCCTTGACTTGTCCGGACTTGTCCGACCTGCCTATCTCCTTTTCGACCTATTCACTCCACCCTCTCCTCCTTGACCTATCACCTTCATCTCCTCCCCCACTCACCCATTGTAGTCTATGCTACTCTCTCCCCATCCCCACCCTCCTCTAGCTTATCCCCCCACGCTTCAGGCTCACTGCCTTTATTCCTGATGAAGGGCTTTTGCCCGAAACGTCGATTTCGCTGCTCCTTGGATGCTGCCTGAACTGCTGTGCTCTTCCAGCACCACTAATCCAGTATTTGGTTTTCAGCATCTGCAGTTATTGTTTTTACCTCACTTAAGACGGTGTTGAGGAGGAATTTATTTTACCATTAGTGTTTGGAATTCTCTCCGCCACAGAGTATTAATGGACAGGTAATTGGATATTGTAGTGATTGGAGCAAGGGCCAAGTGGATCTCATTGACTATCAGATCCTTGACTGGGTGATTAATCTGGTCCAATCATGGCGCCCTGGCTTGGACAGATATAAACTGGAGATTCAGGGAGTCTCCTCATTCTAGGAGAATATATTCAAGATTAAGTTAGACAGATTTTCAATTGACAAATTATAGGCAGGAACATCGAGGCCACATCAGATCAGACATGACGTGATCAAATCCTGAATGGCCAACTCCTGCTCTTTTTTCTAATGTTCTTATTAGATTGTTTGCTAACACAAGCTAAATAAATCTTATCTTCAAGTGAAGAAGTGGTGGAGAGAAGTCTTATGGCAGGCTGGACCTAAGCTTTCCATGTTGGATCTGAGGCTGTTCCTCCAGGCTAATAAGCAAAATAGAAAGTGCAGCTTCTGGCCCAAACTCCTATGTCCATGGATGCTGGCATCTGAGATGCATCAGCCCTATACAGACAACAAGTAAAACTAATACCATTTACAAAATACTGTGCAAGGACTGTAACAAACCCTACATTGGACAAACAGGCAGAAAACTAGCCACCAGGATACATGAACACCAACTAGCCAGAAAAAGACATGACCCTCTCTCATTAGTATCCTCACATATGATGAGGAAGGACAGCATTTCGACCAGGACAAGACATCCATCCTAGGACAAGCCAAACAAAGACACACACAAGAACTCCTAGAAGTATGGCATTCCAACCGGAACTCCATCAACAAACACATTGAGTTAGACCCCCATCTACCACCCCCTGAGAAAAAGAACAGGAAGTGAATTCACCACAGAAAATGATATCACCATAGGAAATGACATCATCAACCCAAAGAAACCCAAACATACAAATAGAAAGCAGGAATTATCAGCTGTACTTTGCCTCAGGGCTACTGAAGATGTTACCTAGTAGAGTGACAAAATGTCTGGAAATGAACCTTCTAGCTCAGCGAGCAAACATTCATCCAGATGCATTTGCCTCTTTGCATCATCTGCAATTTACTTACAGTACTCTTCTGCATTTTAGTGAAGTACCTTGGAGCACTCTGGCAACAATCATTGGAAAGCTGTTGCCAGGACACCTTGTTCATGGAGATAAGCAACCAGCTCATGAATGGGACCAAGCTGCATCTCAAGGCTGCTTGCTTGTTTTCTTAACACAAACCCTCTTAGCTTCTATCTGGATGTTTAAAGCATTGCTATCTTGTCTTGCCTTGGAGCAGACTGCCAACCCAAAGCTAACAGGTTCACACGACCTCTGTCTTGACTTATTTTTTAGCGTAAACAGAAAGCCAAAGAGCTTGTCATGATTGTGAGCAGTTATCAGTTTGGAGGGGGAAGGTGACATATAGCTGTATGGCACCATGGATTGTCAATCTCACACCTGGACAATATGCCAGCAGTGTATGCGGCAAACACACTGCATTTGCTTCTTCAAAATGGCTATGTCACAAACTCTAAGGGGAATAGTCCTCAGTCAAATCAAGGAAGACAACCCCTGTCAGGGGTTCCAGCACAGTAATAATGTCCCTCTCATATCAGTCCAGGGGCTTTTCATTCATCTGCTTGAGGTGATCAGGATCAACGACCTTGTAGTAGTGAGGAGTCAAATGTCAGGTACCCCACCACTTGTCATAACCCTTTCTGCCCTGTTGGGACTGTTTTCTCCTGGAAGGAGAGAAAGGGAGGAATTGAGTGAGGTGAAGTTGGGTAGCAAACCTATAAGGGCTGGTGCAGGTGGGGAAAGTCGGCAAGGTGTCCCGAGTGAGTGAATTGGCAGTGCCAAGAACATACAGGTGAGTAATGTGGGGGAATTGGGTGTCTAAAAGCAAGAGAGGGAAGATGTTGCATTCAGTAATGAGAAGTGGTAGACCATGAGCCTTGACGGGAGGTATGTGCCACAGCAGAGATAAAGTGAGTGTGGAGTAAGATAGAGAGATAGTGGCACTTACCCTGACTGAGTGGAGAAATTCAATGACATGCTTCCCAGATTGCTTGGTGATCCTTCAGACAGACGAGACTGCATTGACTCAGGTAGCAACCTTCAACTAGGCTCAGAAGGTCTGGTGTTGCGGCTGCCTTTAGTGGTCTGTAGGAAAAGAACATCTCTCCTCTGCACCATCCAAACCACCTTGTCTCTGTCCACAAAATGGGACACCTATTTCCCTTCATCTATGTCAACAAATGTCATGAACTGTGAAGGGCAGCTCTGGACTGACCGTGGTTATCCTGGTGCACAACAGCCCTTCAAAGAAGGCACTGGTGAGAGGGTTTCTGGAATACCCCAGCAGTGACGAGGACTTCTGACTGTGGCAAATGGGAGAATCAGGCTGGCATCAGATGAAAGGGTTAATGAGGCAGTTTGGGATGATAGAAAACTCGCCTGGGGAGAGAAACCCTTAATGAAACTTGATGAAAATGACACTTTGACAAAACATAGCAAGATTCAGCCCTCTGTTTCTCATTTCTCAGAGGTTGCCAGACCTACTGAGTATTTCCAGCATCTTCTGTTTTTGTTTCAGATTTCCAGCAGCTACAGTATTCACTTTCATAAAATTCTGAGTGTTGTGTCTCAGGTAGATTTTTGGCAGGAAAGCAACATGGGCAACTTTAATTGCTTACTCATCTTATTCCAGCCAGACATATAAGGTTTAAATCCCCCTGTGTAAATCAATAAATATTTGAGATGTGAACAGCTCAGCAACTGACCAGTTTGAGCTCTTAAGGGGCTGTTGAATGCATTAATGAGAGGACAGTTAAAGTACAAGTGCACATCATCAATTTATCCACTTTTTCTTTTGTTTCCATCTGTCAGTTTATTTATTGAATAAAGACAACTCATTAATAAATAATATATTCTGCTCAGAAGCAATCATGCAAAGTATGAACATGTGGCGCAGTAGTGGTCCCTAACTCTGGGCAAGAAAGTCCGAGTTCAAGAACCATCCGTCACGGTGAGTGCCACAATATACTCAAACAGGTTGATTAAAATAATAGTGTTAACAGTTGGAAAGAAATTAATTTCTGCATAGTTCAACTATGTTTATAGGTTTCCAGCAGAACAGTGTATGTAGATGTTAAAATACAAATATCCCTAATTTGTTCAACATTGTCTTCACAATTCTTCCATATTGTAATATATGAAAGACACGAGTGGGATTTCATCTTTATTATATGTTTTCATAGACTGACTTCATTTTACACAAATTTCATATACCCTCAGTTTCCTAGGCCCTAAGCCTTAATCTCTGGCATTCCCTGCCTACATTTCTTTGCCTTTCTTTCTCTCACCTGCCTTCTTTAAAATACTTTGATACCTATTTCTTTGACCAAACTATAATTTATTTATACTAATAATTCCTTATGTTGCATGCTGTCATATTTTGTTTTAAAGTACTCCTCTGAAACATCTTTGGAGATTAAATTCTGCTAAAGGCTCCAAATAAATATAGTTGTTGTTGACTATGCTGTGCATATTTGGAAGAAATGCATTAGCTCTGCAGTAAAATGTTGCTTTTCAACAATGAACAATTCCAACTACAAAATATACAGGTTGCATTGGTTGTACCCTACTGAAATAATAAAATCAGGGCTTCCCAGGGTAGAATGTTCCCTATGCATTAACCGTGGGCATTCTCAGAGATTAAACTTTAACCACTACTTATTTTAGTTATAATTTAACTACTAAAAGCCTCGCTGTTGTTAATATGTATAATTCTGTCATGCACTTGTATAGCACTCAAGAAACAGGCTGATGACTTTAGTTCTGGTCTCAGTAAGGGTGCACAAGTGAGTCATAAGACTGTTACTGAGTTCAGGATCATAGAAACCAAACAGAGCAGTTTAGGGCTCTCCCATCATAGCACAAAGAAAAGCTAAAACCACAGTAAACCCTCCAGATGGTATATGAGGGTAAGGTTTCATAGTGTGACGACATGGAGGTGAACCCGTCTGTAATTAAACCAAACACCCAGAAAAGCTCATCTCGCCTCGTAATCTGTTAAAATATGAGTGAGAGAACTCCCAAATTCCACTATTTAAAGAAAATAACATCAATTTATTTTTTAACTCAAAAACTGAATATCAAACAATAACAATTCAAAACTCTATTCCCCTCTTTCTCTTAACTGCTTAGTATCTGCCTCCAATTGTATAACAACATGCTGTTCCAATAAGACACTGATTAAAATTACATCAACTTCATTTCAAAACCACACATACGCTGTCTTCTGGCTGTTGATTTTCCTGGGTCCTCTTCTTTCTTTTTACTGCGAGTATGTTTCACTTGAAAAGGTACCTTTGATAGAGTGTTTTCTAATTTCTTTGAGAGCAAGATGTTATATAGGCAATTAGCTCTCCATGAGTTTCTCTCTCTATAGCACTCACACTCTGACCAATTTTCAAAATGTCTGCATTTTTATACCCACCCAACATCAGGTCGTCTCATTAGTTTGATGTTGTAAAACAATAAATACAAACTTGATTGGATTTTAGTATTCTGGGGCATTATTTAAACTGATTGGTTAAATTTGAATTGTTGTCAAAACAGCAACCAAAACTCAGGCATCCATTTCATAGCCAAATGTTACACATTTTCAATTTTCTAGTACACTCTGGGACTGCCATCTAGTCATATAGATGGGTGCTTGTAAGCTCTCTGTTCACAACAGCCATTCTCTCTCTCTTAAAGGTACAATACATGCTTTCAACTTCATAACAATATAATGTAACCTAAATTGATCAGCATTGTTCTAATTGGGTCCTTTGGATCTTCTCACCAGCTCAGGACTGAGGTCAAGGTTACATTTAAACAATGTTCATTAACTGACAGTACACAGTGATAAGGTTATAGACAGGTTATAGGATTAACCACATATTCATTAAATCCTGTCTCCCAAGTACTTCATCAGTTTCCAACATTATTAACTAAAGGAGTAGTCTTAATATTAGTTGAAATGCTCAACTAAAAGTATTTCCCTCATGGGTGTTTTTCCCAATGTATTTCCAACCCATCATCTCCCTCCAAATTCAGTTGTGCACAGCATCAAACCTTGTGGAGATCTCACAATTCTCCCAGAATGGTAATTTGAAATGCTGTAGGAGGCCAAGAGTTTGAGATCTAGTCTGAAACCATACTTTCAGCAATTACTAACAGTATCCCAACGTTTACAGTACTGAAATGACTGGATGGCAGTGAACTGCTACATCATAAGAACACAGGAACATAATAAATATAAGAAAAGATGCAGGAGTAGTCCATTCAACCCCTCAAGTTTGCCCCATCATTCAATTAGATCATGACTGACCTATCTGAGGATCAGGATGAAGACGAAGGAGTACTCAACAAAACTGCACAAATCCACTTGACCAGACACAGATTAGCTCTAACTCTTTCAAGGTACCTTCACTTTACTAGTTTCCACAGCTCCCCTCCCCCACTCATCCCAAATCCAAACCTCCAACTCGGCATCACCCTCTTGACCCATCCTATCTGCCCATCTTCCTTCCTACCTATCTGCTCACCCTCCTCACTATCCTAATATATCTGTGTATATCCACCATCCACCACTTGCCTTTCCACCTACCTACTCTCCAGCCCCACCCCTACCCCTCATTTATCTCTCAGACCCCTTCCCCCTCCACTTTCTTGATGAAATGTTTATGCCTGAAATGTTGATTCTCCAGCTCCTCAGATATTACCTGACCTGCTGCGCTTTTCCGGTACCACACTTTTTGACTTTGATTCTCCAGCATCTGCAGTCCTCACTTTCTGCTATTGAAGAGACAATGTGACAATGAAAGACTATTAAGTGGTGAAGAGTCAAGATTAGAGTGGTGCTGGAAAAGCACAGCAGGTCAGGCAGCATCCAGGAAAACCGATGTTTCGGGCAAAAGTCCCTCATCAGGAATGTTAAGTGGTAAAGTTGTGCCATCAATGAAGATCTGAAGAGTGTTCCCATTCAACTGTGGTTCAATTATAACTTAAAGCTCTTGTGCCATATGCTCAAGTTAAGGTTGAAAGGAGGCATGAATCATTGGGGAAAACTACGGAGTATGGATTAACTTCTTCAAAAGATTTGCAATAGGACTGTGAGGAGTCAATGAAAATCTCTTCTGAGGTGGCTGCTTGCACAGGTAGATTTGCAGTCTGGAATTTTGATATGGTATCAGAAATTATTGCAAAACATCTTAGATGCAAAGATGAAATGAGATGAACTTACTGCCATGATTATATCTTATCTGCCAGGGTTGTGCAATACAAGGTTTGAAAGACTTTTTTGGGCTCCTATTATCAAAGTAGAATGGTATTCTTATGTTTATAGTTGTTGAAGAATTTTCCTGCATGTGTGGAGGTTCTTGGTCTCTATGCACTTGAACCATCTCATCAGGTGCATGCTGTGTGTGCTACCAAATGAAAGATCAATATAATCATCTTGCAAACCTGATCATGCGAGAAGATTCATCACATCTTCAACAAACTCATGCCATATTTTGTCATTGATCATATAATTAGTGATACAAACTAGCATCACAGTAATGGTAGGTGAAGAATTTTGCTCATTCTGAACTAGAATAGTATCAGAGGGATCATGATTTACTGCATCAAAGACTGAACATTCTTCAGTTCTTCTTTGATGGCACAACATCACCACTTAACAGTCTTTCGTTGTCAGGCCACCCCTTCAATAGGAGGTATCTTGAAAGAGGTAAGGCTCATCTGGGTCTGGTCAAGTGGATTTTGTGCAATTTTGTTGAGTACTAGAGCTTTATTGAAGTGATGAAACTGGCTCTGACAGTAGCATACCATCTGATTTGTTCCTGAGGCATGTCTCTTGTTTAGGAATCTTTGAAGAAGTATTCAAGGCAGTGCAGAGAAATTCCTTTAGAATGATAGGAGATATGCAGGGACTATGTAATGATGAGAGGCTGGGCCAGTATTCATTGGAGTTTAGAAGAATGAAAAGCAATCTTATTGAACATACAAGATTCTTAGGGACTTGACAGGTTAGTTGTAACATGATTGTTTCCCCATGTGGGTGAGTCTTGGACCAGAGGGTACAATCTCTGAAATAAGGGGTCCCTTTGAAGACAAAGATTTCTTCTCTCAAAGAGCAGTAAATCTATGGAATTGTTTACCGGAGAGGGCTGTTGAGTTTGGACATTCAAGGTTGAGATAGACATTTTTAAAAAATCAATAAGAATATCAAGGTTTATGGGAAAAGGCAGAAAAGTAGAGTTGAGCGTAATCAGATCAGCCATAGTCTGATTGAACAGCACAGCAGAGTTGTCAGTTTGAATAGCTTGTTTCTGCTACTATGCTTGATGGTCTTGTTCCATTCACTGGATTCTCCTATGCTCTGGAGGTAGCATTTACATTTAAGAGATGATCTTGCACTGCAACACTGCCGACGATGTCCAAATCTGTCTCAGTGAAGACCCCGGATGCCCCCTGCTGGACAATTGAGTCATTTGTGATACTTCCTTGCATTATAGCGCCAACACTTCAAAATGGCTGTTTCCATCTTTTCCTCAATTTTGTTGGGTTTCTTGTTGGGTGAGGCTGACAGTTTGAGTCAATTTTCTTTAGTAACAGATTTCTGCATTTTACTGACAATTGGCATTAGGCTAACAGGCCTGTGGTTCACAAATTTCTCACTCCCACCTTTTTCTTAAAAGCGGTGTAACATTTGCTAATATCAAACTTGAGCCATTCCTAATTCTAGTGATGTTTGGAAAATCATTGGTATACTCTCTTTTTAAAGTTTAGTCGGGTACATTGGAACATAGGAGCAGGTGTAGGGAATTCATTACTCAAGTAGCGCTTCCTCTGCCATTTGAGATCATGACTGATCCTCCATCTAAACATCATATTCCTGTATTATTCCCATAACTCTAATGTCATTTGAACTAGATATCTATCTCTGTCTTGAACTTGCACTAATCTCTGTGCCTCGATGAGATCACCTCTCAATCTTCTAAACGTAAGAGGATATAGGCTCAGTATCTTCACTGTCTCCTCATCCCACCATTCCCAGGAACAAATCTGATATATCTCCACTGATATATACTTCCTCTTTGGCAAGTACCTTCATTAGATCCTGAGGATTCTTTTCCAGATTTTAGTCCCTTAAGTTTTGTGAATAAATTTTTCTCTACTGGTATTACTTTCCATAATTTCCTCTCTTTTTAGCCCAGACATTACCATCTATTTCCAGTATCAAGCCATGTGTATTCTACTATTAGATAGATACCAATATTTATTCAATGCCTCTGTCATTTCTTCATGTCCCACTTTATTTTCTCTTGCTTGTAAAGGGGTCATTTATAACTTTAGCTACTCATTTACTTTTTTACATACATATTAATGCTCTTAATCTATTTTTATATTCTTAGCTGGTTAATTCCCTCATTATTTTAAAACCTTTATATCAACATATTGGTGGCCCTTAAAGCACTTTGAATCCTCAGAATTGCTAGAATTTTATTTTACAATATTGTAAGCTTCTCCGTTTAGTCAATTAACTTCCTGAATGAGTCATGGATAGTTTCTAATTGTTGAGCTTTTGTCTCTCCATGGAATGTATTTTTGTTGAAAAGTCTGAATTGCTTCTTTAAATGTTTAAATGTTAAATTACTGCCATACCTTTTAGTCTATGTCTCCAATTAACCTCACACAATATATAAACTTTGTTTAAGGGCAAGGTTTTTGTTTATGACTGGAGTATGTCACTGTCAAACTTAACATAGAATTAAATGGCATTATGATCACTATTTCCCAGTGGATCCTTTGCTGTGACATTAGAAATTAACCCTGCTTCCTAAGTTTCTCATGTTTCTCATGTTCAAACCAGTAGCTAGTACCAGCTCTTATGTCAGGTTGGTCTTGGGCATCTCGTTCATGGCAGATGCCTCCTTCTTTCATTTTTTTTAGATTAGATTCCCTACAGTGTGGAAACAGGTCCTTCGGCCCAACTAGTCCACACCAACCCTCCGAAGAGTAACCCACCCAGACCCATTCCCACTAACTAATGCACCTAACTCTATGGGCAATTTATCGTGGCCAATTCACCTGACCTGCACATCTTTGGACTGTGGGAGGAAACCGGAGCACCCGGAGGAAACCCACGCAGACATGGGGAGAATGTGCAAACTCCGCACAGACAGTCGCCCCAGGCTGGAATCGAACCCAGGTCCCTGGCACTGTGAGGCAGCAGTGCTAACCACTGAGCCACCGTGCCACCCTTTGCACATCAATCTTTCACATTCCCTGGCAGCAGCATAGCTACTTGATGAATTAGCAAATGTTGTGACCTTTGGATGGAAAGCAACTTCACACTTCATTTTTGCGTGAGGAAACACTTCTTTGCATTATTCACCATGCTCTGTTTGTTCTGCTAAATGTGGATGTGCCTTAAATTGCCACACATATCTTCTTCATAACACCACCCATATTGCATGCTTGACCCCCTTGCACTGACTTACAGGATAAAGGTGAGGAAATCATGTATTTCTGGGTGAAACATACAAAAGTGCGTTTTGCATTTCATACTTGAAAAGGGAGACTAACTTATAAACCGAGTACAGGGAATATATGCAAGAGCACTGTAGCTCCAAACAGTGTGAATACAAATGGAGTGCAGATTTCAAGCAAAATGAATTTGGTGAGTTGTGAGTTATTACAAGCCTGAAAGGGTGGTTTGTATATAACTGATGGTAGTAAGAAAGCTAAAGTAAATTTCTTCCAGCGTTAAACAGGGGTAAGCAAGCATGGCTCAGAATTTCAGTACATTGCTTGCATTTTTAATCTCCCTGTACTACAGTCATTTAATTGACTTGTGGAATTCTGAATTAGCTAAAGTTTTATTGTGGCATAAAGACTTAAAAGTTGTTGAGGTTTCTATTGCTGTTAATGTAAAGTTTGCTTTTGCTTTAAAACTATGGTGTCTTCATCAAGATTTCAAACAGGTATGCTGTGATGGATTCTCAGGGGAACGTAGCACCAACAGCCAAGTTTCTGGTATAGAGACTGGCACTAATGCAATGAGGGGTATGTCGGGATCCAAGAGATCAATTGTGTTAGGGGATTCTCTAGTTCGAGGTACAGACAGACGTTTCTGTGACCAGCAGCGAAAAAGCAGAATGGTGTGTTGCTTCCCTGATGCCAGGATCAAGGATGTCTCAGAGAGGGCGCAGAATATTTTCACGGGGGAGAGGGCCCAGCAAGAGGTCATTGTCCACGTTGGAACCAAGGAAGGGAAAAGGTTGAGATTCTGAAGGGAGATTACAGAGAGTTAGGCAGGAATTTAAAAAGGAGGTCCTCGAGAGTAGTAATATCTGGAATACTCCCACTGCTATGTGCCAGAGAGGTCAGGAATAGGAGGATAGAGCAGATGAATGCATGACTGAGGAGCTGGTGAATGGGAGAAGGATTCACATTTTTGGATCATTGGAATCTCTTTTGGGGTAGAAGTGATCTGTACAAGAAGGACGGATTGCACCTAAATTGGAAAGGGACTAATATACTGGCAGGGAAATTTGCTAGAACTGCTCAAGAGGATTTAAACTACTAAGGTTGGGGGGTGGGGGGGTGGGAAGGACCCAGGGAGATAGTGACGAAAGAGATTAATCTGAGACTACAGTTGAGAACAGAAGCAAGTCAAACAGTCAGGGCAGGCAGGGACAAAGCAGAGAACAAGGTAGGACTAATAAATTAAACTGGATTTATTTCAATGCAAGGGGCCTAACAGGGAAGGCAGATGAACTCAGGCCATGGTTAGGAATATGGGACTGGGATAACATAGCAATTATAGAAACATGGCTCAGGGATAGGCAGGAATGATAGTTTAATATTCCAGGATACAAATGCTACCGGAAGAACAGAAAGGGAGGCAAGAGAGGAGGGGGAGTGGCATTTTTGATAAGGGATAGCATTACAGCTGTGCTGAGGGAGGATATTTCTGGAAATACATCCAGGGAAGTTATTTGGGTGGAACTGAGAAATAAGAAAGGATGATCACCTTAATGGGATTGTATTATAGACCCCCTAATAGCAGGACATTGAGAAACAAATTTGTAAGGTGATTTCAGTTATCTGTAAGAATAATAGGGTGGTTATGGTAGGGGATTTTAACTTTCCAAATATCGACTGGGACTGCCATAGTGTTAAGGGTTTAGATGGAGAGGAATTTGTTAAGTGTGTACAAGAAAACTTTTTGATTCAGTATGTGGATGTACCTAGAGAAGGTGCAAAACTTGACCTACTCTTGGGAAAAAAGGCAGGGCAGGTGACTGAGGTGTCAGTGGGGGAGCACTGTGGGGCCAGCGACCATAATTCTATTAGTTTGAAAATAGTGATGGAAAAAGATAGACCAGATCTAAAAGTTGAAGTTCTAAATTGGAGGAAGGCCAATTTTGGCAGTATTAGGCAAGAACTTTCAAAAGCTGATTGGGGGCAGATGTTCGCAGGTAAAGGGATGGCTGGAAAATGGGAAGCCTTCAGAAACGAGATAACGAGAGTCCAGAGAAAGTATATCCCTGTTAGGGTGAAAGGAAAGGCTGGTAGATATAGGGAATGCTGAATGACTTGAGAAATTGAGGGTTTGGTTTAGAAAAAGGAGGTGGACAGCGAAGAAGGTTACCTTAGATTACAACTGGAACTTGATCAGATGGGCCAATGGGCTGAAAAATGGCAGATGGAGTTTAATTCAGATAAATGCGAGGTGCTGCATTTTGGAAAAGCAAATCTTAGCAGGACTTATACACTTAATGGTAAGGTCCTCAGGAGTGTTGCTGAACAAAGAGACCTTGGAGTGCAGGTTCATAGCTCCTTGAAAGTGGAGTCGCAGGTAGTGAAGAAGGTGTCTGGTATATTTTCCTTTATTGGTCAGACTATTGAGTACAAAAGCTGGGATGTCATGTTGCGGCTGTACAGAAAGTTGGTTAGACCACTTTTGGAATATTGCATGCAATTCTGATGGAAGGATGTTGTGAAACCTGAAAGGATTCAAAAACGATTTACAAGGGTGCTGCCTCTGACTAATGTACCTAACACCATGGGCAAGTTAGCATGGCCAATTCACCTAACCTGCACATCTTTGGACTGTGGGAGGAAACCGGAGCACCCGGAGGAAACCCACACAGACACAGGGAGAATGTGCAAACTCCACACAGAGAGTCGCCTGAGGCTGGAATTGAACCTGGGTGCTGTGAGGCTGCAGTGCTAACCACTGAGCCACCATGCCACCAGAGAAAGTAGTGGAAGCTGGTACAATTGCAACATTTTGGAAAAGCAAATTTTAGCAGGACTTATACACTTAATGGTAAGGTCCTCAGGAGTGTGGCTGCAGTGCTAACCACTGAGCCACCATGCCGCCAGAGATGCCAGAGGAAGTAGTGCAAGCTGGTACAATTGCAACATTTAAAAGGCATCTGAATGGGTATATGAATAGGAAGTGTTTGGAGGGACATGGGCCAGGTGCTGGCAAATGGACTAGATTAGATTGGGATATCTGGTCAGCTTGGACGAGTTGGACTGAAGGATCTGTTTCTGTGCTGTACATCTCTATGAATAAAGATATTTCTTTTTGAAGTCGGCTGAGGGATTTCTAAAAGATCTGTGGTGAAACCTTTTCAAAATGGTTTCCTTTTCTTGACACTGTACCAAAGCTGACATCATTTGTGCCAATTCTTCTGTTTTTTTGTGCTTATTTTAAATCACACAATCAATTTTCCTCTAATTTTTCATTCGATCTGCTAAAATAATATAAATTTTGTGAACTTCATTGCTTAGGCCTCTGATACTTCAAATTACAAAACAATTCTTCCTCTCAATTTTTCTTTTCCTTTTTCAATCAATTTTCTTTGCTCTTGTTAACTTTGTCATCAATTAGATATTTCAACATTTATTAACTCACTGTTAGAAGTCTTAAGTTTGCTCCTCAACCTAGTCTTTTGTGTGGAAACAGCCTTTTTTGACCCTTCTTCCAGTGATCAAACTTGATTTTGGTGTCTGGTAATTACTGTAGTTGTTTTTCATGAGTACTTGATTTGACTTTGTCCCCTGCTGTCAGTGTTGTTTAAGGCTTGCTTTCTTTAGGACTGGTTGCAAAAGACTTTTTTAAGACTTTGTGTTCTGGTGGCGTTTTCAGTTCAGAGATGTTTCCTTCACAATAGCTGCTCAGCTCTGTGGCTTTTTTTTTGCCACTATGTTTTATAGCTGCAAAGACAATTTCTTGGAAAAATTATATTTTGAATTCTTCTCTTCTGTAGACAGTGACCAGATTGTTTCTTAACCTTCACTTCTCCCACAAAGTTTCAGGCATTGAATCTTATACTGCTGTCATCTTTTATTGTGTGGTTTGATGTTGTTATTATCAGTTTGGGTTCAAGGCAGACTCGTCAAGGAGAAAGCAAAGTCAAGAACTGTCTTCAGAATTGGACTTAAAAGTAACATCATTTCTTATACATTAATGTTAAATACTGCTGCATACAGTAATTGTAGATATATCAGGGTTTGATCTTATACTTACATTAGTTAAGGACTAGTCTGTCCACTCTTTGTGTTCATGTAAATGTACTCTTGAGACTCTCTCAGTCTCAGTCAATACAACCTTTTTCCAGAAAGGACATTGCTGTGCTCTCATTCTGCTCAATGATATCATTGTAAATCCTGGGAACCGGGAATATAAATATTCGAAGGTTCAATGCCTGAAGCCAGTTGTCATGCTGTGGAGACACCCATCTCAATTCACCAGCATATATTGAGAGCTTCAACCTGCAAGGCTCTAACCCCCAGCCTCCCTACACTTCCAAAATGATTATAGCAAAGATGGGAATGCATGCAGGAGATTTACTCCCAATCAGGCAGCACCTGGCAGCAACTAGTATGCAATCTGACAGACCCAGTTTCAGCCTAAAAGCCTGAATGAGTATCTAATTAAAAAGGAGACAGTGAGGTCTGCAGATGCTGGAGATCAGAGTTGAGAGTGTGTTGCTGGAAAAGCACAAAAGCACAGCAGGTCAGGCAGCATCCGAGGAACAGAAAAAATCGATGTTTCAGGCCAAATCCGTCATCAGGAATGAGGCTGGGAGCCGGAGGGTGGGTGGGGGGGGGTGAAGAAGATAGCTGAGAGTGCAATAGGTGGATGGAGGTGGGTATAAATGTCAGACAGGAGGGTGGAGCAGATAGATGGGAAAGAAGACTGACAGGTGGGACAGGTCATGAAGGCAGTGCTGAGCTGGAAGTTTGGAACTGGGGAAGGGAAATGAGGAAACTGGTGAAGTGCACATTGATGCTCTGGGATTGAAGCATCCCAAGGCGGAAGATAAGGCGTTCTTCCTCCAGGTGTCGGGTGGTGAGGGAATGGCGATGGAGGAGGCCTAAGACCTGCATGTCCTCGGCAGACTGGGACGGGGAGTTGAAATGTTCAGCCACGTGGTGGTGGGATTGATTGGTGCAAGTGTCCCAGAGATGTTCTCTAAAGTGCTCTGCAAGACGGCATTCAGTCTCCCCAGTGTAGAGGAGATTGCATTGGGAGCAACAGAAACAATAAATGATGTGTGGAAATGCAGTTGAAACTTTGATGGATGTGGAAGGCTCCTTTGGAACCTTGGATAGAGGTAAGGGGGGGAAGTGTGGGTGCAGGTTTTTCAATTCCTGCGGTGACAGGGAAAGGTGCCAGGAGGGGAGGGTGGGTTGTTAGGGGGGCATGGACTTGACCAGGTAGTCGTGGAGGGAACAGTCTTTGTGGAAATTGGGTCGGGGTGGGGAGGGAAATATATCCCTGGTGGTGGGGTCCGTTTGTAGGTGGCAGAAATTTTGGCGGATGATGCGATTTATGCAGAGGTTGATGGGGTAGAAGATGAGGATGAGGGGGTGGGGGTTTTGTCCTTGTTGTGGTTGGAGGGGTGGGGTTCAAGGGTGGAGGTGCGGGACTTGGATGAGATGCGTTGGAGGGCACCTTCAACCACATGGGAGGGGAAATTTTGGTCTCATTCCTGATGAAGGGCTCCAGCCCGAAACATCGATTTTCCTGCTCCTCGGATGCTGCCTGACCTGCTGTGCTCTTCCAGCAACACACTCTCACATCTGATTGAAAAGTCAATCCACAAAATTAAAATACAAATGAGCTTTTGACTTTGTTAGAACCTTTATTTGTTTTGAGCTTAATAGATACAACTTTGAATTTTCAAAATGTATCTGAACCTCTCATGCCATTGATAAATAAAAACAAGCCACAAAAACCTGATGGACAAAACTAAATCAGTAGACAATGCTAAATTGTAGAGGTTTTTGCCAAATTAATTAGTTTATCACAGCAGGCATGACTTTTTTTTTATCTTGCAGAAAATAATAATGATAGTTCCTCTAAACTAATAGTGCTAGTATCTTGTTTGAGCACTTAGGCACTTGTTATTTAAATAATTCTTGGATTCTTGAAAAATCCCAGAGGATTGGAAAACTGCCAACATGTCATTATTATTCAAAAAGGGAGGGACATATAAAATTGGTAACAGCTATGGAATAGGCCAATTAGCTTAATGCCTGTCTTGGAAAAAAATATTATAAAGGTGTAACAGTGCAGCAGTTTGTAACACATATAATCACACACAGTAAACATGGCTCCATGAAGGGGAAATCATTCTTTGAGGACGTAACAAGCAGGATAGGTAACAGGGGACCAATAGGTACAGTATATTCGGAATTCCAAAGGTGTCAATAAGGTACTGCACATAATAAGATGAGTCCATGTGTTGGGGATGAAGGATTGACTAACTAATAGAACTCACAGATTTGGGATAAAGGGGTATTTTTCCAGATGACAACCCATAACTAGTGGATTGCCATAGGGATCAGTGGTGGGGACACAATTATTTACAACATACATTGATGACTTGGATGTAGGAGGTGAATGTACAATCACCAAGTTTGCGAGTGTCACAAAAATAGGTGGGAAGGCTAGTGGTGAGGAAGACAAGAGAATCTATAGAGGGTTATAGACAGGGTAATCTAATGAGCAGAGACTTGCAGATGGAATATAACATGGGAAGATGGTTTTCACTTTAGTAGGAAGAATAGAGAGCTTAATATTATTTAAATGGAGAAAAACTGCAGAAACCTGCATCACAGAGGGATTTGGGAGTACTCATGCGTGAATCACAAAACACTAGTATAAAAATTCATTGGGAATGAGAGAAGACAGATGGAATGCTGACATTTATTTCAAGGGGAATGAAGTATAAAAATAAGGAAATCTTATTATAATTATACAAGGTACACGTCAGACCACACCTAGAATACTGTGAACAATTTTGGTTCCATTAACTAAGGACAGATATAGCTGAATTGGAAGCAGTCCAGAGAAGGTTTCATTAGATTAATTCAAGGTATGAGAAGAGGTAAAGTAAGTTGAACCTATACTCAATGACATTTAGAAAAGTGAGAAGTGACCTTATTGAAACACGTTAGATTCTCATGGGGCTTGACAGGGTAGATGTGGAAAGGTTGTTTCCCCTCATGAGAGGAAGACCAGGGGGTATAATCTTAGAAATAATAGGTCTTTTTTAAGACAGAGATGAGGAGGAATTTCTTCTCTCAGAGAGCAGTGAGTCTGTGGAATTAAAGGCTTAGCTAGACAGATGTTTAATCAGTTAGGGAATCCAGGGATATTGGTAAAGGACAGAAAGTGGAGTTGAGGATTATCAGATCCACCATATTCTGACTGAATGGCAGAGCAGTCTTGGTGGGCTGAATGGCCTACTTGTATTCCTACGACTTATGGTCTTACATCAGTTTGTCAGTTTGCAGTATACACAAGGCTTGGTGGTATATTTATTCCTGCCCATTGCAAAAGCCATAGAGATCACGTCAAAGAACACGATATAACCAGGAAACATAAGACAATGTCAAAGTGTTCTTTTTCTTGAACCTGGGCTTGCTACAAACTTGACACACACACATTGGTTTGTAGCATGTGAGGACACACCAACAGAACTCACTGAACATAAAAACAATCTAGCATAAAACCACAAAAGAAAACTAACTGCAGTAGAGCAGAATTACAACAGACTCAATATTAACCTGAATGTATTTTTGTAGTCTGCAGACCACACACAAATATCGGCCATCACTACTAATTGACAAATTATTTTTGACACAAATTAAGGGCGGCACGGTGGCACAGTGGTTAGCACTGCTGCCTCACAGCGCCAGAGACCGGGGTTCAATTCCTGCCTCAGGCAACTGACTGTGTGGAGTTTGCACGTTCTCCCCGTGTCTGCGTGGGTTTCCTCCGGGTGCTCCGGTTTCCTCCCACAGTCCAAAGATGTGCAGGTTAGGTGAATTGGCCATGCTAAATTGCCCGTAGTGTTAGGTAAGGGGTAGATGTAGGGGTATGGGTGGGTTGCGCTTCGGCAGGGCGGTGTGGACTTGTTGGGCCGAAGGGCCTGTTTCCACACTGTAAGTAATCTAATCTAATCTAATCTAGACATGTATGTAGCAACAGGAAGCTGGGGTGAAGGTGGGGAATAGGTGTTGTGAACCAACCAGAAGCAGCTGGATTATTACAGATTTTTTTATAATACTTGCAAAATACACATATCCAAGCAACTGAACAATGAATGTATTTATGTGGGTCATTCAGCCCATTTTTAAATTTCAAAAATATAGTTTATTCATAAAAAATTCCTTGTGTACATACACATTGTCACAAAAGCAGTTCGATCCTGTACAGTTGCATATCAAGTAAATAAACAAAACATTGGACTTTGACTTTATCCAAAAAACCAAAGACTCCTCTTACACATACAATACTAATATAAACAAACATTTGAGGTGCTAGAAGGATCAGATAAATGAACAGTCCCCTATTTATCTTCAGTAGGAAGGCCTCAGACTGTGGTCTTTCCCCACAGCGCCTTGGTGGCAGCTGCCTCAAGCTTTAGTGCGTCCCTCAGCACGTAGACCTGGATCTTGAAAGGTGCCAGTCTGCAACACTCAGTCAGGGTCAACTTCTTTTCTGGAAGACCAGCAGGTTTCAGCAGACCAAAGAGCATCTTTCATTGAGTTGATGGTCCTGCAGGTGCAGTTAATGTTTGTCTCAGTGCGCATCCTGGGGAACACACCATAGAGCACAGAGTCCCTTGTCAGGGAGCTGCTTGGGACGAAATTCAACAAAAACTGTTGCTTCTTTCTCCAGATTTCCTTTGCAAAGGCACATTCCAGCAGGAGATGTGTGACAGTCTCCACCCTTCCGCCCACCCATAGCTGCTTCGAGGGTAACGTGCGGTGGTGCAGACTGACCGGGTGTAGATAAAGGATCTCACAGGTAGTGCCCTTCTCACTTCCAGCCAAGTGATGTCTTGATGCTCGTTAGAAAATCTTGATGTCACAAGGAATTAAGGGCTATGGGGAAAATGCAGGTAAGTGGAATTGAAATGCACATCAGCCATGATTGAATCAACGGATTCAATGGGCCGAGTGGCCAAATGGCCTCACTTCCGCTCCTATGTCTTAAAATTCTGGTGAGGCATTCTGCCAAATGACTTTCACAATCTGCTCAGAGAACAACCTGATAGGATCCACTCTCTCCTTTGTCACAGGGACTCGAGGATGCTGCATGCTGTCCACTTTCTGATGGATCTGTGGTCAAAGGTGTTTTTATCTGCAAATTTCTCAACAAGGGACAGACGACATGGAACGTCCAACTTGGAGTCTTCCATGGCAACGAGGCCAGTATCATCCTTCACAACACTGGAGACAGGTAGAATCTCAGTACATAGTGACATTTGGTGTTTGCGTACTGAGGGTCTACACACAGCTTGATACAGCCACACACAACGGTTGCCATCAGGATGAGGGCAACTTTGGGTATATTCTTTCCCCCACCCTTAGCCAGAGTTTTGTTCATGGAGTCCCTGTGGACATGGTCTTTCTTAGGCTTCCAGATGAATTGGAAGATGACTCAGTTGACTGCAACAGCGCTGGCTCTGGGAATGGGTGAGACCTGCGCCATGTACAAGAGACAGAGTGACTCACACCTGATAACCAGATTTTTACCCACAATGGCGAGGGAGCAGGACTTCCAAAAGGCCAGTTTTTGCTTCACCTTGACAATGTGCTCCTCCAAAGATTTCATGCATGCCCCAGCTCTTCCAAACCATATTCTGAGCACCTTCAGGTAATCTGTCCTGACGGTGAAGGGAATGAATGATTAGTTGGCCCAGTTACAAAAAAACACGGCCTCATTTTTTGCCTCAATTTACCTTGGCTCCCAAGGCCAGTTCAAATTCATTGCAGATGCTTCAGAGTTGGTGGGAGAAATAGCAAATGCACTTGTGGTAATTTTCTAGAATTCACTGAACTTTGTTCCAGCAGATTGGAAAACAGCAAATGTGATGCTACTGTTTAAAAGGGGAGGTAGAGAAAAGATGGGGAATTATTGACCACTTAGCTTAACTTCTGTAGTGTGAAAAATGCTTGAGTCTATTATCAAGGAAGAAATAGCAAGGCATCTAGATAGAAATTGTCCTGTTGGGCAGATGCAGCACAGGTTCATGAAAGGCAGGCCATACTTAATTAATCTTTTGGAATTCTATGAAGACATTACAAATGCAGTGGACAATGGGGACCCAGTAGATATGGAGCATTTACATTTCCAAAAGGCATTTGACAAGGTGCCACACAAAAGGCTGATAACGGTACAAGGCATTATGGGCAAAGTATTAGCATGGTTAGAGGACTGGTTAAGCAACAAGAAGCAAAGAGTGGGGAGAAATGAGTGCTACTCTAGTTGGCAATTAGTGGCTAGTGGTGTGTCTCAGGGATCAGTGTTGGGACCGCAATTATTCACAATTTATATTGATGATTTGGAGTTGGGGGCCACATGTAGTGTGTCAAAGTTTGCAGGTGACATTAAGATGAATGGTAGAGCAAAGTGTGCAGAGGACTGTGAAACTTTGCAAAGGGATATAGATAGTTTAAGTGAGTGGGCAAAGATCTGGCAGATGGAATTCAATGTTAATAAATGTGAAGTCATCCATCTCAGTAGGAATAACAGTAAAAAGTACTATTACTTGAATTGTAAGAAATTGCAGCATGCTGCTGTTCAGAGGGATCTTGGTGTCCTTGTGCATGAATCACAGATGGTTGGTCTGCAGGAGCAACAAGTAATTAAGAAGGTAAATGGCATTTTGTCCTTCATTGCTGAAGAGATTGAGTTTAAAAGCAGAGAGATTATGTTGCAACTGTACAGGGTGCTGGTGAGGCCACACCTACTGTGAACTGTGTGCAGTTTTGGTCTCCTTACTTGAGAAAGGATTTACTGGCACAAGAAGGGGTACAGAGAAGATTCACTAGGTTGACTCCATAGTTGAGGGAGTTGGCTTATGAGGAGACACTGACTAGACCTGGATTATATCCATTGGAATTTAGAAGAATGAGGGGGGATCTAATAGAAACATATAAGATTATGAAAGAATTGGTAAAATACAAGTAGAGAGAAAGTTTCCACCGGCGGGTGTAACTAGGACAAGGGGGCATAGCCTCAAAATGAGGGAAAGCAGATTTAGGACTGAATTGAGAAGGAACTTCTTCACCTAGAGCGTTGTGAATCTATGGAATTCCCTGCCCAGTGAAATGGTTGAGACTTCCTCAGTAAATGTTTTTAAAGCTAAGATAGATAATTTTTTGAGCAGTAAAGGAATTAAGAGTTATCGTGAAAGGGCAGGTAAGTGGAGCTGAGTCCATGAAATGATCAGCCATGATCTTATTGAATGGTGGAGCAGGCTCAAAGGGCCAGATGGCCTACTCCTGGTTCTTGTGTTCTTATGAGTCTGCTTATTGACAGCTGACCTCCTTTACCTGGAATAGTCACCTCTCTCGGGCTCACATCCTTCCTGATGGACTCAGCAAAGGGCTCGGTGCCATTGAGCCTGCTCTTCCATTCGCTAATATATCGACTGTTTATTGCGACTTCAACTCCACTTTCCTGCCTACCTCCGATAAACTTTGAGTCCCTTGTTTGCAAAAAATCAATCTACATCCATTTTAAAACTATTCAGTGATTCTGCCTGCACTCTAGGGAAGTGATTTCTTTGATGTAAGTTATAAATGGTTGCGGTCCTATCCTCGTGGCATTCTACTAGTTATAGCTTAACAATATGTAAATGACCCAATTACACCTGCTCTCTGCTTCTCGTTAGCCAACCAATCATGCAAATACATACCATTACATGTTAATTCATCACCCCCCCCCAAATCATATTGCACAGTAACCCTTAGTGTGCACCTTGTCTAATGCCTTCTGGAAATCTAAGTACAATACACTTACACATTCCCCTTTATCTACATTGTCTGCTACATCCTCAAACAAACTCCAGTTCGCAAATAAGATTTCCCTCACACAACACCACATTGATTCTGCCTAGCTGGATTGAGATTTTCTCAAATGACTGAAAGAATTGAAAAGTGCATATTTCTTTGAAGGAAAGCTATTGCAGATTGCACAGTTCTGGTTTGGGCTTTGGTTGTCTGGAATGTTCTGCGTCTCGGTTGGTAATTGAAAATCTAGCTGCTATATTAAACCTCAGGTTTAATTTTAGGTTTTAGCTGAAAGTCTATAGGATTTACAAGAAGCTTCTACTTTGTAAAATATGTTTTGATAATCCTTGCTGTGCCTTTTATCCAAGAATGCTTAAACATTGACATTTAGATGCTGAAACATATCATGATGAAAATGTACTCATAACACAATGATTTTATTGTAATTGCCACATAAGAATTTCATCATTGAACTAGGGAAGAGCAATAAAGACTTATCTACCTGATTCTTGGATCAGGCACTTTAGCTACGTGGTCATTTATAGGAGGAATCTTTGCTTGCATGAGAGAAGACTGGCTTGGGTTTCAGTGAGGGATTTTTTTTAACCCAAACTACTACTACTACAGCCTGATTTCTTGAATGTAGGTTCTCGCTCTCTATCCTCTTAACACAGTCAATAATTAACAGAGCTGTCCCTCCACCTGTCCCTAACTTCCCAGCAGTTGGGGCTGTTTGGGAATGTGAGCCATGGTCAGTTTTAATAGTCAGCTCAATTAAAGTAAAGAGGGTTATCAGGGACCATTGCAATGGTAGGGAAGTTGGGGAAATCAATTCTAGGAATTGGAGACAGCATGCTGTGATGCAAAAGGGGCAATATTTATCAGGGATATGACCTTAAACGTGTCATCTGCTTAGACAGTCCAAGATCCCACAGAAGAGCATAAAGGCACAGTTTCCTCTCACCTTGAACTGTAAATATTTGCCACCATGCTCCAATATTCAATGTTACCTTTCTTGAGTAATGCGAGGTGGAGCGGTGAAGGCATCAATAATCCTATCACACTTACGATGACTTACTGTGTTTGCCTAGCCTGGCTGGTGTTACATTTGATTCATTGTAGTCATGTGTACCTAGGTACAGTGAAAAGCTTTGTTTGCCAGCAATACAGACAAATCATAGCAAGCAAGGACATACAGATCATAGGATGCTCAGACAGTGTGAGGCATACAGGTTACACTGAGCAGGAGGTGCGTGAAGCAAGATCAACATTAACATTATTTGAAGTCAGAGAGTCCATTCATCAGTCTAATAACAGCAGGGAAGAAGCTGTTCTTGAACCTATTGGTGCAAGTGCTCAAGCTTCTGTATCGTCTGCCTGATGGAAGAGATTGTAGGAGAGCATTACGAGGTGCGAGGGGTCTTTGATGATGTTGGCAGCTTTTCCATGGCAACATGATATGTAAATGGAGTCCATAGATGGGAGGTTGGCTTCTGCTATGGTCTGGGCTGTGCACATAACTTTCTTTAGTTTCCTACAGTCCTGGGCAGAGCAGCTGCCATACCAGGCTGTTATGTATCCGGACAGTATGCTTACTATGGTAAAAGTTGGTGAGGGTCCTTATGGACATGCCAAATTTCCTATGCTGCCTGAGGAAGCATAGGCGTTGTTGTGCCTTCTTGACCATCTCATCTACATTGCCAGTTATCATCATTCCTCGGAACTTGATGCTCTCAATCTCCACACCACTTATTTAGATGGGGGCATGTTCTCCTTTTTTCCGAAGTCAAAAATCAGTCTTTTGCTTTGACAACACTGACAGAGAGGTTGTTATCATTGTACCACAAGATGCAAACTGAGAGTGTCCTGAGATACTATTACAAAACAGTGTGAAGTGCTGGAGTGGGACCTGCAACATGAAGAAGTGGGAGGCCATTCTATCTCTGCAGTCAGCTGGGCTGAACTTGTATAATTTGCTGCTTTCAAGAATTCACTGGGCCCTGGATGAGATCTCTCAATCCTCTACCCACATATGTATCAAGGCTGTTACTGATACAATTTGTGCCAGATCGCACTGCTACATCTTGTTTCTCTGTGACAAGGTCAATGCTGCAGTTCGGGCAGTAGGCTTTGTCAACATAGCTGGCATTCCTCCAGGTACAGGACTCTATATACTGCACACACATTTCATTGAGAGTGCCATATGCAGCTGAGTTCATGAACAGAAAAGGGTTCCATCCAATCAATTTACAAGTCATCTGTGATCAGCAGTGACACATATTGGAAGGCTACACCAGTTCTTTGGGAGTTTCCATGATGCATATATCCTTGAGAATTCTCATCTTCCTGCTTCTTTTCAAAAGGCCAGATGTGTTACAAGGATGATTAAAGTGACACAAAGCAGACGCTCTACAGGCATGGCTGATGATTAGCAAACCCTGACTGAGGCTGTGTGTAGAAACAATGCTGTCCATTGATGCCCAGGGCGATGATGGAGCACACGGTAGATCCGCTGAGAGTGAGGCTCTGATACTCGGATCAATTTGATGGAGCAGTGTGGGTCTTGCTGTACATCCCAGACAGAGTCTGCCACATAATCCTAGCCTGCTGTGCTCTGCACTACTGGAGCAGGCAAAGAGGGGATGTAATGCATGCGACAGAGCTGGGACAGTGACAGCAGTCTTCCAAAGAGAAAAACAAGAACATTGAGCAGGAGGAACATAACCCTCTGCATGACAGAGTGGTGCAGCATCAGGTAGCCAGACAGAACTAAATTGACATCCATAAGATAGTAAGACAATAATAAATAGGTCCAAAAGAGGCCATTTGGCCCCTCAAGCCGGCTCCACAATTCAATATGATCACCATAACCCTCGATCCCCAACTGAACGAGAATCTTATCTCAGCCTTCAATGTACACAAGGACTCTGTCCCACAGCTCTCTGTGGTAATGAGCTCGAAAGCCTCTGAGAGAAGAAATCCCTCCTCATCTCAGCCTTAAATTGGCTCCTCCTTAATTCTGAGACTATGCCCTCTGGTCCTCGACTCTTCCATGAGGGGAAACATCCTCTCAGCATATACCCTGTCAAGCTCCTTAAGAATATTTGTTTCAAAGAGATTGCCTCTCTTTCTCCTAAACTTAAGTGAGTAGAGTACTAATTTGTTTAACCTGTGCTCCTAAGACAAAACCTCTATGTTGGGGATCATCCTAGTGAACCTTCTCTGAACTGCCTCTAATGAAATAATATATTTGCTTAAACGAGGGGACCAAAACTGTCCATGGTGCTGCATATCAACAGATGAGAGCTGGGTTCAGTTATCATTCACTGCCTGTAAATGTACAACTCCTGGCTAGTAGCACTTGACCTCGTTCATGGCTGGGCTTGAAATATGGTTCTGGTGCTTTGAGCAGGTCCCAGGAAGTGTGAGTATTCCATATGTTGGCAAGAGGGGACTTGGTATGAATAGAATAGAATATCCTTTACTGTCACTTGTACTCGAGTACAGAAGTACAGGAGTACAGTGAAAAATTTTTCAACGGTTGCCTTTAATGGCACCATCTTAGGTAAAAATACCTAGGTACAAATCTTGCATACAAAAGAGGATTGAAAGGAAATGTAGGAGCATTACTTACAGTGTGTGAAAAAAAAAGTTAGAGATAATGTAGTTGTTACAAATGTTATAGATGAGGCCAGAGCACCTCAAAGCATTTCAAGAAAGTAACCAGGACCCTAACTTTCTTAGCTATTATAAGCAGGTGTAAAGGGATGCAGCTGGTCCAACCTTAGTTTTAAACAAAACATAACTTATTAACATGATCACCAAATGAAATACAAACAAAAGAGAACAGAATATAGAATAACTTAACCTAACCAAAACCCAATTTAATAATACTGTTCCAAATACTTACAACGGCTGGAAAATGGGAAGCCTTCAGAAATGAGATAACAAGAATCCATCCTGTCAGGGTGAAAGAAAAGGCTGGTAGGTATAGGGAATGCTGGATGACTAAAGAAATTGAGGGTTTGGTTAAGAAAAGAAGGAAGCATATGTCAGGTATAGACAGAATAGATCAAGTGAATCCTTAGAAGTGTATAAAGGAACTAGGAGTATACTTAAGAGGGAAATCAGGAGCGCAAAAAGGGGACATGAGATAGCTTTGGTAAATAGAATTAAGGAGAATCCAAAGGGTTTTTAGCGCCAGTACTCCGGTTTCCCTACATGTCCTGCTCCGGTACTTGGTTTCCGCGCACCCCCCGCTCCGGCACTTGGGTTTCTCCACACGCTCCGCTCTGATACTCGTGTTTCTCCACACACCCTGCTCCGGTCCTCCGGAATCCCCACACCCCCTGCTCTGGTACTCGGGTTTCCCCACACGCCCCGCTCTGGTACTCGGGTTTCCCCACATGTCCTGCTCCAGTACTTGGGTTTCTCCACGTGCCCTGCTCCGGCACTTGGGTTTCCGCACATCCCTGCTCCGGTGCTCGGATTTCCGTACAGCCCCTGCTCCGTTACTCGGGTTTCCCCACATGTTCCGGTCGGTACTCGGATTTCCCTACACCTCCTGCTCCGGTACTCAGGTTTCCCTACATCCCCTCCTCCGATACTCGGGTTTCCGTACACCCCCTGCTCCGGTACTCGGGTTTCCCCACACCCCCTGCTCCGGTACTTGGGTTTCCCCACACCCCCTGCTCCGGTACTCGGATTTCCCCACACCCCCTGCTCCGGTACTCGGGTTTCCCCACACCCCCTGCTCCGGTACTTGGGTTTCCCCACACCCCCTGCTCCGGTACTCGGATTTCCCCACACCCCCTGCTCCGGTACTCAGGTTTCCCTACATCCCCTCCTCCGGTACTTGGGTTTCCCCACACCCCCTGCTCCGGTACTCGGATTTCCCCACACCCCCTGCTCCGGTATTTGGGTTTCCGTACACCCCCTGCTCCGGTACTCGGGTTTCCGTACTCCCCCCTGCTCCGATACTCCGGTTTCCCCACACGCCCAGCTCCAGTACTTGTGCTGCTCCAGGACTGTTGAAGGAGAGAAAAAAATTGAAAAGTAACAAAAAGAAAGGGACACTAAAGAGGTGTTGTGCATAGCTAATGAGGTAAACTGCAGAGAATAGTTTGAGAAACCTCACTAGGGATTTACAGAGAGAATGCCTCTAAGAAACGTAACAAAAATTACAGTTAGCCAATTTCTGGTCAAATTCAGGACCATGCCTCCCCTCATTCACCTACCTCCCAGCACTCTGTACAAAATTAACTGTGTGTAATGTGAGCCAACATTATTTTAGTCGGATCTTATGAAAGGCCGTCAACTGAGATACTACCAGCTGTGTTTCTAGTTTATCTGATTAACTTGGTTAAATTTCACACAATAATGGTTTGACTTGTTTGATGTCAACAAGTCTACTTAAACTCCTTGTTTATTTTTAGCTTCACCACTGGCTTCAAAACCAACAATGGACTGTGTGACCTATTTTTCCTTCTTATGTGTAGGACCGTAGCAACTTACATGCAAATATTTCATCTGCCACCTTGAAGCATAACACAATAACATGTAGCCCACAGACAGAAGCACTACTCTTTTGTTCATAAGTTCAGCATGGGTTCAGTTTGGATTTCTTGTAACTTTCCCTGCTCTGAAGTATTCAGAGTCCATCTGTGTTTGTGAATAGTTTATCTCTTATGGGACCCATGAGACATTTTTTGTGGGTATAACGGTTCTAGGCTGTGATAATCAGTCATCTGCTGTGATTTGAAATAGTGTTTCCATATCTTCATACTTGCTTTGCACTCTATACTAAGCAAGTCAATTGGAAAACCAGGCATAGAATCATAGAAACCTGACAGCGTGGAAGCAGACCAATCAACCCATCGAGTCCACACAGCCCTCTGAACAGCATCCCACCCAGACCCACCTCCCTACCCTATCCCTATAACCCTACATTTCCCATTGCTAATTCACCTAACCTGCACGCCCTTGGATGCTATAGACAATTTAACATGGCCAATCCAACTAACGTGCACATCTTTAGACTGAGAGAGGAAATGGGAGCACCTTGAGTGGAGAATGTGCAAATTCCACATCAACAGTCATTTGAGGGTAGAATTCAACCCAGATCCCTGGTGCTGTGCGGCAGCAGTGCTAATCACTGAGCCACTGTGCTACCCCAAACACTTGGATTCCAATAAGTTATATTTTGTGCAAACATGAATAGACTCATAAAGTCATAGAGATGTACAGCACAGAAACAGACTCTTTGGTTCAACTCACCCATGCCAACCAGATATCCCAACCGAATCTAGTCCCACCTGCCAGCACCTGGCCCCTATATAGAGTCATAGAGATGTACAGCACGGAAACAGACAACAAATTTTTATTAAAAACACAATACTGTAACGTAATTCATCCTCAAAGTATTCTAATGAGATTGAAAGTTTTAAATTTGACTTTCATCCTTAAAATTTACAATATTTACAGATTTAGAAAAAATGTTTTGAAGTTTTACCAAATATGTCATTTGTATATATTGTACAAATACTGATGCCACTAACTCTATAGATTTTCACAAATTCTTTTGTAATAGTGAGAACATAGAAATTATGGTTCTCAGGTTGCTTAAATTTTGTGCCTGAAATTTTTGAAAATGGTATACAGAATTTGTGAAAGCCGATAGATTTACTTCGATCAATGTTATTTCTTCTATATTTTTATGATTGCCAGAATGCTGATTGAGATCACGTTTATGCTTCAAGCAGTGACGTTTGTGACATAAACAACTACAGAATCGTGCTGTAAATATTTGTATTAAAAGCATGAAATCAATTGAATTCTTTCAGAGCACTGAGGCCTTTTGATAAAAAAAATTACTGTGTTCACTGAGTGGCAGACTTTACCAGCAATAAAATAGACAAGAATCAAGATAATGACCAGCTTCCCCTCATCTACATACTGTCTTGCGATGGTTTGAGGAAACAGAACCATAAAAATTAGAATAAAAATGGAAGGCAAATGGAGAAACACACATGAGTATACAACTTGCTCTAAAAGGAAATATTAATGGGACTGCTAAAGTGAAAGAGGCAAAATGTTTGTTCATCTCTTATCCACAATCACCATAAAAAGGGTGAAGAAGCACACCTGAGTTTGATGCAGTTGAAAATAAAGAATACATGTAGGCTGTCGAAAGAGAAATGGTGTAATGAGATGTAAGATGAAGTATTGAAGCCGAAAAGAAATCACAACATGAGAGTCATCACAAAGGGAAATATATGACAAATAGGTGGAAAGGCATAACTATAGGTGGCAGTTGTCACAAAGCTGGTCCTCTTTTTCTAAAATCTGTCCCTTCTTCTCAAGGTTACCGAGTCCTTGATTTTTTTCAGCGGGGTAGGAATACAGCCTGGGCTCCGAATCAGCTGAAGTGGTACAGAGATGAAAGGGTTTACTGAGAGGCTTTTTGTTGATACCTAAACAAATAAGTATTCAAACTTTAGGCTTTCATGTCTTAGACGTAGCCTGTCTAATGAAAGGGGCCATGGCCAGCTCTCTAGCTGTGCAGTTCAGTTCAGCAGTGGTGTGTGTGAAGAAAGGCTGCTGAAGTCAGTCAGATGAGACTGGAAATTCTCTCCCTACTTCTGCCCTTCTAACTTTGACCTGGAAGCCTCTGTTTCAGTTTTACTCTGTGTTTAAGGGGTTTGTTTATTGGGACTGTTGTGTAGTTTTGGAACAGCATAATTAAGTTTAGTTTGGATATACTAACTTCGGGGGGTATTCGATATTCTGTTCTTTGTATTTCACTCCGTAATTTTGTGAATAAACTTTTTGTCTGTTTTAAAACCTGGTAGTCAACCTAGCTAACTTACTCCGGGTAATTTTCACTGTACCCTTACCGAAACAAATAGCAAAGTTACGGTCTGGGCTGCCTGCTGAAGAATGTTTTGAGTGGCCTGGCCTAGTCCATAACACGGTGGCATAGAAGATAGTCCTGAAGAAGGGTCACACCTGAAATGTTGACTTCTTCACCTCCTGATGTTGCCTGGCTTGCTGTGTTCCCACAGCCTCCTGCTTTTCTACATTGGATTCCAGCGTCTGTAGTTTTTTTTTGTCTCTATAAGATAGTCTTGGCAAAGTATTGTCTGAAGGGGATGCAGTCGCAAAATGATGGACAGATTATGGTAAGTGGATAATATGATAGTCCAAAACAAGGCAAATAAAGGACCAAACATGATATCAGAGGTAAAAAAATGCTTTAAAATTGATGAATACAGGGAAAGCTCCAGGCATAGACCAATTAACAGCAGGATATCTAAAATCCCTTGAAGAAACAGAATTAGAAGTGGTAATGGAAATTTGTGATCAAAAATGTACCAAAAAATATGTTCCAAGTGACTTGAGATATTAATTATTTGTTAAGATAACTCAGATACCTAAAGCAATGTAGTGCAATCCATTTAGAACTTTCAGCTTAATGAGTTATCTTATTAAAGTGGTCATCAAAGAGAGAACTAATAATGCATTTGAAGCAAAAACTAGTGAAACAGAGTCTGGATTTAGACCTGAGGTAGAAATAAGAGGAGGAATATTGAACATAAGGACAAGTTCAATGAATATCTAGAAGTAAACAAGAATAAGATAATGGGCTTCATTTCCCATTTTAAGTTAAAGTATTTTTTGTCAAGTGAGACTCAGGGCATCTGGTCTGCCATGATTCTCAGTGACTTTTTGCATCTAATCCTTTGTCCCTCACCTCATTAATTACACATTTGGGCTTGTTGGCATGCTTCTCATGGAATCACATGGAAAGGAATGGTTGAAGTATATCCTAGGATTTTCTGACATTCATGCAGCTGTCACTATATCTAACTCCGGGTGTGCACCACTTCAGACATTGCAAGCCAGGCATTGGCCCTCACACTGGTGCTGCAACATTACCACAGTACAGTACTTCCCAACCTTTTCGGAATCAAGGCACACTTCAGTGGGACAAACAATTCAACAGTATATCCACTTTCTCACATTGCATGCGTGGCATCAAAAGTCTATGCATATGTGGCTCTGGAGATTTGCATGAATGGAGTCGATAGGAGCACCTGGTGTCACCAGTTATCAGATTTAATAATACACACTGAGGCACTGGAGGAGATCGGAAGTGTGAATGAACCTTAAAGCAGCACTGCTTCCTAAACGTTTTGCAGCACACTTCTCCATAGCACACCAGTGGAAAACCCCTAAATTGGACATGGCCCAGAAAGGAAATTTCACTCTATGTATCAATGACAGAGCCGTGGAGGTACTGGTACACTCAGTAATCATGAAAAGGGCAGTGATTTTTTTCCTGCAGGTAGCTAAAGGAGGCTATGACATCAGACACAGCCAGTCTGGACTGAAAGAGTGCTGTTGCAGGTAAAACAGCATGCCCAGTGGTGCAAAGAAAAGTGTTATGCAGTCCATAAGGAGTAATTGCCACTATCTTCTCTCTGCTACATCATACTCATGGGTTTAGCACCCACTCTGCCTCTGAACCCACCTCTCACCAAGATGCACAGACTACCACACTTAGTATTGTATGTCCATTCAATGGCTTTGGCCCACTACATTCTCCCAAACTGTTAACCCTTCCTATTGTCTAAGCTTCTGACTCACTCACTGCAGACACCTGAACAACTTCTTCTAGTTTTGCGTCACCACTAAGAACTCTTCCATCCAATTTTATTGTACTTAATCCCTCGCTTTGTCTCATTGCAGGAAACATTGACCCACAACTGGGCCTAAAGGCGAAGATCAGCAGTGAAGTGTCAGACATAAGGTCCCCCTCACAATGAGGAGAAAATACTTGAACTGGCAGGAGAAGGACTGACTGTTCATGTGGGGATGGGGAGACATCAATGGGCAACCACAGCAATAATCCCCATTGTGATGCACTGCTCCCCCATTACAAAATTAAAAATCACACAACACCAGATTACAGTCCAACAGGTTTATTTGGAAGCACTAGCTTTTAAAGTGCTGCATCATCATCAGGTGATTGTGAAGCAGGACCATAAGACACAGAATTTACAGCAAAAGATTACAGTGTTATGCAGCTGAAATGATGTACAGTCATAAAGTCATAAAGATGTACAGAATGGAAACAGACCCTTTGGTCCAATGCGTCCAAACCGACCAGATATCTCAACTTAATCTAGTCCCATTTGCCAGCACTCAGCCCATTTCTTGAACAAACCAAGATTTTTAAGTCTTTCATCTTTTAGAATGAGTTTGCTGGTTTAGGTTCTTTAATATGTAAATCCCAGAACTTCTTTTAAGTCAGATTCTCAAGATAACTTAAGGTTTTATAACAAAAGGTGACATCTCAGCTCAGAAAAGGTATGAAGTTAGAGTCTGTCTGTGTTCCAACCTTGATCAGACTGGTTCCATTTCCAAAGTAGGAATTTCTAAAATCTTACATGGATTGACTGCTTGCATTGACTGCCTGCAGATTATGTACTTTTTGAACAAAATAGAATATATCTGCAATTACAGTTCTGCAAATGCAAATTCACCCCATAGACTTATATGTGTCTGTGCGCATGCGACAGAGAGAGAGGAGGGGTGTGTGTGTCTGTGTGTGTGTGTTCCCTGCACACTTTCATCCCATGTATTTCTTGTGTAAGGGTCTTCTACTGCCTTCTGAAGATACAAAAAGCCAACACACCTTATTGTTCCATTGTGTCAGAGAACGGAACCCTGTGTGAGAACCTCTCTGGCTATGTTAAGGGCATCTTGAAACCCACTGTACAAGTGACCCCCAGCTTCTGTCACAACACTATAGACTTCTTACAGAAACTCAGCACCCATGGACTAGCCGAACTGGGAACATGCCTTGACACAATGGATGTTTCAGCACTCTACACCAGCATCCCCCACAATGACGGCATTGTGGCAACACCCTCAGTACTCAACACCAACAACTGCCAATCTCCGAACACCATCCTACAACTCATCAAATTTATCCTCAACCACATCTTCACTGTTGACAACCAGTTCTTCATCCAGTTACACGGAAGTGCCATGGGGACATTTACATCCCAATATGCCAACATTTTCATGCACATGTTTGAACAAGGACCTTTGCTGCACAGGACCTCCTAACAGCACTATACACCAGATATATTGATGACATTTTCTTCCTCTGGACCCATGGTGAGGAGTCACTGAAACGACTACACAGTGATATTAACCAGTTTCATCCCACTATCAGCTTTAACACGGACTACTCTTTAGAATCTGTCTCATTCTTATGTTACAGACTTTTAATTTAAAAATTATACATGTTGCAGGTCGTAAGAGTGTAATCGCAGATGCGTTATTATCACGGTTTTAACTGATAAAGTTTAGATCAGTTTTGTATTATATGTAAGAAGTTAAGATGAACTTGGATTAAAGTTATCTGTATGTTAGGGTAATGTGTTTAAAGAATATTATACTGATAACTGCAAGCAAGTTAACATGGTTGCTAAACACAATGTGCAGGGATTGTGCTGGTGTCAGACCTGCACACATCTTCCACATTTACACCTGTCTTCTGAGTGAGACTACAGCATTAGTGATGATTCCACAGTGTTACAACAGGGGGTTAAACCACCCCTGCTTAATTTGAACCAGCAACACAGAAAAGATTTATCCCGTGCAGTCATCTGTGAAACTTCGAGGCCAAAACTATTTAAAGGAAAAATTAATAGCTGTTCTAAACCAAAAGTTACATTGTAAATTCTCCAGCATTCTGTGTGCTTCTCTAAGTCCTTGCTTGCTTTCAACTTGCTTAAAGGTACAGCACCCCTTACACCGTCATAACACCTCCCCCCATAATAATAATAAAAGGATGACTTCATTTTTTTGTATTCTTTGAACACATTACCCTAACATACAGATAACTTTAATCCAAGTTCATCTTAACTTCTTCCATATAATACAAAACTGATCTAAACTTTATCAGTTAAAACCGTGATAATGCATCTGCGATTACACTCTTACGACCTGCAACATGTACAATTTTTAAATTAAAAGTCTGTAACGTAAGAGTCCAATGAAATAGTTTCATATTGTCTTTAAAGTATTCTAAAAATGTAAGAGGATTGTCATGTGTGTACACAACCATCTCCGACACATTGTTTGTGACATACACATTAAAATGTTGTAAGGCCAGTACTAAACTCAACAGTTCTTTTTTGATCATGGAGTATTTCCTCTGGTGGATGTTGAGCTTCTTTGAAAAGTAACCAACTGGCAAGTCAATCCCATCCTCATCTTCCTGTAGGAGTACAACTCCAACTCCTATGTCACTAGCATCAATGGCAACTTTAAAAGGTTTTGAAAAGTTTGGCGTAGCCAAAACTGGTTTGGTGGTTAATATGGCTTTAAAACGGTTGATTGCCTCCTGGTATGGTTCTGTCCACTGAATCTTTGTGTTCTTCTTCAGCAAATCAGTTAAGGGTGCCACTACACTGCTGAAGTTTGGAATAAACATTCGATACAATCTGCTGAGTCTGAAGAATCAAAGCACCTCTTTCTTCGAGGTTGTGGGGGGGGGGGGTCATGAAAATTCCTTGATGACCTTCATCTTTGTGTTCTGTGTGGTCAACTTTCCATGATTGATGTTATATCCCAAAAACATCACCTTTGCTTTCGCAAATTCAGTTTTATTTAACTTTATTACTAGTTTGCTTCTCCTAGTCACTCAAAAAGCTCTGGCAACTGTACCATGTGATCTTTCCAGGACATACTAAACATCACAACGTCGTCCAAATAGACTGCACAGTTTGTTAACCCAGCCACAAGTCTGTTCATGAGTCTTTGGAATGTGGCGGGTGCATTCTTCATTCCAAAGGACATCACTTTAAATTGATATAGCCCATCTGGGGTTACAAACACAGACATTTCTTTTGCTGTCTCTGATAAAGGTAACTACCAGTAACCACGCATTCAGTCCAACATGGTAATGTAAATGGCTTGTCCAACTTTCTCTATACAGTCCTCCACTCAAGGAATTGGATTTGAGTCCGATTTAGTAACGGCGTTGACCTTCCAATAATCTACGCAGAATCGTTGAGTCCCATCCCGTTTAGAAACTAAGAAGATCAGAGAACTCCACATGCTCTGGCTTGGTTCGATGATGTCCTCATCAAGCATGGCCTCCAACTCCTTCTGGACCTGTCTGAATTTGAAAGGATTAGGCTGATAGGGGTGTTGTTTTATTGGAGTAGTATTCCCTACATCTACTTCATGTACAATAGCATTAGTCCTCCCCATCGGATTCTTACATATGTCTTTATATTGCAGTAACAAACATTTCAACTGCGTTCTATGCTCCTGAGACAGATAGTTTACTAATCTATCCCACTCCTTAAGGACAACTTCATTTTTTAATCTATTTTGAGGCACATCAAAATCCACATCACCTGTAATTGATTCCTCACTCTGCAGGGCAGTAACTAACACCTGTTTCTACAGTTTTTTCTCTCTAGTATAATATGGTTTCACCATTTTCACATGGCATACCCAAAAGTTTCTTTTTAAATGGCATCTTTATTAGATAGTTCACCTGACTCAACTTTTTCTCAATTTGATAGGGACCACTAAACCTGGCTTTGAAGGGATCTTCTATCACTGGAACAGTATTAACACATGATCCCCTTGGGAATACGTCCGAGTCTCAGAGCTTTTATCTGTCACCTGCTTCATTCTGTACTGTGCCCTCTTTAGGTGCTGTTTAGCAAACTCACCTATTCGATCTAATCTCTCCCTCACCTCTGACACATAATTAAGTGCAAAATCTCTGACTTTGGTCCTGTCAATTTTTCTTTAATCAATCTCAAAGGGACTCTCACGTCATGACCGAATATTAACTGAAAGGGAGTGAACGGAGTAGATTTGTTTGGGGCATCTCTAATGGCAAACAATACGAATGGGATACCTTTATCCCAATCATGAGGGTAGTTCTGACAGTATGCTCTCAACATGGTCTTCAAGGTCTGATGCCACCTTTCTAAAGCTCCCTGGGATTCAGAATGATACACACTGAACTTAAAATGCTGTATACCTAAGCTATCCATGACCTCCTTGAAAAGCCGAGCAGTAAAACTTGACGCTTGGTCCAACTGAATATGTCTGGGTAGTCCATACCATGTGAAGAAAGCTACTAACACCTCTACTACACTTTTTGCCTTGATACTCTGTCATGGAATTGCCTCCGGATCTGGTAGATACATCCATGTGGTTAAAAAGTACTGGTTACAACTTTTAGCTCTCGGGAGGGGAACTACACAATCAGTTATATCCCACATGAAAGGTTCTTCAAATGTGGGAATTGGCAACAAAGGTGCTGGTTTTATTACCGCGTATGGCTAATCTACCATTTGGCATGTATGACACATATGGCAAAAGTTAACCACATCCTTGTGCATTTCAGGCCAATAAAAATGTTTTTGTACCTTAGTCTGAGTCTTTTGTACCCCTAGGTGACCTCCTACAGGTAGTTCATATGCTACTCATAACACCTCCTGTCTGTTTCCTACCAGCAACACAATCTGGTGCAATTCGGCCCATTTCTCCTCTGCAACCTGCCATGGTCTCCATTTCCATCTTAGGGTGCTATCTGTCAGATAATAAGCCTCCAGAATATTCTCTGCCTCCTTTTAGGAGTATGCATCCGCATATATATCTTTTATCATCTTGTCTTGCTGTTGCAAGTCCCTCAGCCTTTCAGGACTAAACACTTCTGTCTGGTCAGGTTTTTTTCGCACCATTATGTAAAACAGGGTGTCTGCTAATTGAACCTCAACTCCGTCATCTTTCTCTTTATGTTTTGCTTCATGCTGTAACTTACGATAGTGGAATCTGGTTACCACACAGTCTATGAAAATATCAGGATATTTCTGTTTTAACTCCTCAGTTTCTTGGTCTTCCTTGGGCTTCTCCACAACAAAAGGTGTCATTCCCACCTTGGATTCTGCCAAATCATTCACAAGAACAAACTGAATTCCTGGAACTTTGTCAATCACTCCCACTGTTACTTCCCCAGTCTTTTTCTTATATAGATATTTTTATTGAAAATTTAACATATTTTTACAAGTTTACAAATAAAAAAAACAAGTATAAACATTGATATACAATTAAATCTTAAATAAATAATAGCCAAAATTTATCAAACAAAAAAATACCGTTTTCCTAAAAACTCCATTTTCCTAAATTGTAAGTTAAGTTTTTCTATCTCTACTGCACTTGTCTGTTTCTCTGTCACAACAAGTACTTGAGTAATTCCCTTACAATTTCAGCTTTACTTTTGTCCTTAGTTAAACCCAAATCTAACTTATTTGCTATTTCTAAAAGTATAGCCTTTTTCTTTCTTTCTAAACTTTCTTGGCAAATTTGAGAATCATTCTTAAATCCCAGAACCTCTTTAGCAATTTTAAGAACCATTTCTCTCACTTTTAATTTAATCAACTACAAGTCACCGAAATTAAACAAATTGTCTCACCTACGTTTTATTTAAAGATCTAGGGCACTAACCTTCAAGTGTTAAATCTGCTGGGATTTTTCATACCCCCAAATCTATTCAAATCTGTCAAAATCTCAGACTGGATCTGTCTAAACCAGTTCAAATCCTGATGACGAGTCCCCAAATTGTTATGACACGGGGTAAACCCTCCTGCTTAATTTAAACGAGCAACACAGAAAAGATTTATCCTGTGCAATAATCTGTGAAGATTTTAGAGGCTAAGATCCATTTAAAGTAAAAACAAACAACTTTATTTCTTAAAGTATAGCAGAAAATAATTAATTAACAATATTTACAACTCCTTCCTCTAACCTATCTTTTACTTTCCCTTCTATAATACTAGTCCGATAAACCACCTCCCACCCTGAATAATATTTAGAAAAAGTTCCAGTTTCAAAACCAGGCAGTTGTCAGATCTTGTCTTTGTATCTTCCTGTGTAGATTTTCTTCTTTTTGGGGATTTCTGTTTTACAGGTCATTGATAGATAAAGGTGAGCTGTGTTTTGGGCAGTCTGTACATGCTGATGGCTTGGCAGTTCTCTCCCCGCCCCCACAACTGTCCAATTTTTCTCTGGTCTTAAACCCTAAAGCATTGGATCATTTCATTGGTTTTTAATATTGTCAATATCCTAAATTCAAACTTGTTTGGAGATTGGTATTTTGGGGTAAAATTTAAACTGATTGACCGAATTTGAATTCGTTTTTGTCTCCAGGTAACCCAGCTAGTGCTAGAGGTTCTGAACCAAAAGTTACATTGTAAATTCTCCAGCACTCTGTGTGCTTCTCCAGCACTCTATGTGGTTCCTGGGCATACTGGGCAATTACTTGTTTTGGTATTAGCAGACAGGCTGAGAATGAATTCCCACATCATGCTTAGAAGGGAAATCAGGAGAATTAAAATCAGGTGGTTTTTTTTAAACTGGTTTAACATCCAAGTAATGATGATGAAAATTAACGCCAATGGATGTTTCTAAAACTTCTCTTATTTCATACTTCCTGCAGCTGCAGCTACCTTTCCTTTTAGGTCATGGCATCATCTTACTTTTGTCTTTTTGTGGGCTTCCATAAGTTTGGATTGTTATTGTTGTTGTCTTAATCCTTTAAGGATTTAATTTACACACAAATGATGCCCAATACTACCATAACCCCAAAGAGGTGCCTGCTTGAGCAATTTCCCTCAACTTCCAGCACAGTCACCTTGGGCGATCTGGCAAGAGGTTAAGAAAATTACTTGCACTGATATCTTTCAACTGTCTCCCTGCTGTGGCACATTACATCATCCAATAATTTCCTGTAATTTATGCAGGCTTTTTGCAGATTACTCAACCCATTATTTTCTTCCGTATGACTCGATTATTTGCAGTTTCTGCCCGTTCATTTTCTCAGGTTTAATAAATGAACTTCTTGTGTGTTTTCAAGATTTGCTGTCTTTGTTTCACATTCATCACACCTGCTTGCTTATCTTTCAGTTGTCAGGACTGAGAAAGCATTTTTATGTCTGAAATGCTCACCTATCTACTCTCATCATAGATAGTGAGTGATATGCTAATATACATGTCTAATACTTTCTATCTTGGAGAATTGGATAGTATGTAGTTCACAAATTTATATGTGGTTCACAAATTTGTATTTCCAAGTAGTCCTGACATCTTTCATATGCATTTTTATTAGGAATTAATCATTGACAGCTGTTGCCACACCAATAATTTAAATATTTGTAGAGTTGGCCCATGTTGCCAAAGTTTTGAGCCACAGCCTCATTAATAAGAATTGCCTCATTTAGCAGCATCCTGTCCCAAACTAAAAGCTTCAAAAAAAAATCTGGTCACTGGTGGAATCAGTGGCTGAAGAACATAATCAACACTGGTAATTCTTTGTTTTCTATTACTGTATTTCCATGCTATTAGGAATGGCATATAACCAAATCATCACTAAACAGAAATGACCAATTTCTATTTCTGTAACACAGATGACATTAAATGGCTGAATTTCGTCTGCCATTGAAACCTTTGTCCATGCCATAATCTCAAGATGACTATTCCAATGCACTCCTTACCAACATTTACAGATGCACTATAGAAAACAAACTGTCTAGGTGTGTAACGGCCTCGTATGGCAAATGGTCTGCCCAGGACCATAAGAAACTACAGAAGGTTGTGTGTACATTGTGGAAGCCAACCTTCAATCCATGGACTCCATTTAAACCTCTCATTGCTGTGGAAAGGCTTCCAGCCATCAAGGAGTGCTGATGAAGGGTTATGCCTGAAGCATTGACTCTCTTGCTCCTCGGATGTTGCCTGACCTGCTGTCCTTTTTCCAGTGCTATGCTTTATTGACTCTGACTCTCCAGCATCTGCAGTCCTCATTATCTCTTAACATAATCAAATACTCTCCTACGACCTCTTCCATTAGGACACACACACACACACACACACACATACACACACACACACACACCAGCAGCAGCAGCAGCAAGACCAGCTTCTGCCCTGCTGTTATTAGATTTATGAATGGACAGTCAGTGAGGGCTCCAGATGCTGGAGATTGGAGTCAAAACATATGGTGCTGGAGAAGCACAGCAGGTCAGGCAGCATCCAAGGAGCAGGAGAGTCGACGTTTTGAGCATTAACTCTTCGTTAGGAATGTGCAGGTGTGGGGGCAATGGGGCAGAGAGATAAATGGGAGGGGGTGGGGCTGGGGGGAAGGTAGCTATGGATGCGATAGGTAGGTGAAGGTGTGGGGTGATGGCAATAGGACGGAATGGAGGTTAGAACTGATAGATGGGAAAGTAGATGGCCAGGTAGGACAGTTCAAGACAGCGGTGATGAGAAAATAATGTTGATCTTGCCTTGTGCTTCTTAAGTGAGGCGTAACCTGTATGCCTCATTCTGTCCAAGTTTTTTCACCTTATGATCTTTATCTTCTTGCTTACCATGATCTTCTGCACTGCTCGCAAACAATGCTATTCATGGTGCACGTGGCAATAAATCAAATTAAATCATATCCTCTCCTGAATGGCCTTCCCATTCTGCCTTCCATAAACCTGTGTTCATCCAAAACTTTGCTCCCCATTGTCCTAACTCTCACCAAATCCCATTCACAATGTTGCATTGGTGGTTCAGTGGTAGAATTCTTGACCCCCACCCCCAGACCAATGCATGGCAGTCCTTTCCTTCTGGGGTGGCATGCTGGCTCAGAGGTTAGCACTGCTGCCTCACAGTGCCAGGGACCTGGATTCAATTCCAGCCTCAGGTGACTGTCAGTGTGGAATTTGCACATTCTCCCTTTGTCTGCATGGGTTCCTCTGGGTGCTCTGGTTTTCTCCCTTGGTCCAAAGATGAATTGGCTGTGCTAAATTGCCAATAGAGTCCAGGGATGTGTAGGTTAGGTGGATTAGCCATGTGAAATTCAGGGCTAAGGAAAGGGGGTGAGTCTGGATGGATGCTGTTCAGAGTCGGTGTGGATTTGTTGGGCCAAATGGCCTGTCTCTACTCTTGTAGGGATTCAACGATTCACCTCCACCATCTCTGTGCTCTCTGTCCTACACTGACTCCTGGTTAAGCAAAGTCTGAATTCAAATATTATCATCCAAGTTCTCAAATTCTCTGCCTTCTCACCCTCCTTAGCCCTGTAACCTCATCCAGTTGTATAACCTCCAAGCTATCTGCATTTAAATTAGTTGCTGCATTTCCTACATCTCAACAATGACTACACTTCAAAAAGTACTTAATTGGCTGCAAAGCTCTTTGAGAGGTTCAGCGTGTTTGTGAAAATGCAATTATCGCCATTTGAACATCCCTGATTTTAATCACTCCATCCGTTAGTAGCTGTGCCTTCATTTTTAAACACAGAAATTTCCTCCTTCAATGTTTCTGTATCTCAACTTCTATTTCCCCTTTTAAGATATTCTTTAAAACTCATATCTTCAATTGAGTTTTTGTTATTCTTCCTAATGCCTCCTTACGTTATTCAGTGTCACATTTTATTTGACTGTGTCTGTGTCTATAATGCGTCTGTGAAGCATCTTAAACCAATATAGTTATCAGAGCCATTAGACTGCATAATGGAATAGCCCAAGTTAGCACTCTTATATAATAATGAAAAAGTTAGTCAGGAAGTGGTTCTCCAGCATATATCTACAGTGCAAAGAAGCAGGCACAAAGTGGTTTCAAACACACAAGTAAAATTAAACTGCAAATGCTGGTAATTAAAAATAAAAACAAGTTATAAAATTTTGGAGAAACATAGAGTCGTCAACAGCTGAAAAGCAACAAAAACAGCTTATTGTTTTGAGTGTGCACCTATATGTAACCATAAACAAAGGAAATGGTGAGAATGAGGACTGTGAGGATTATGGACAGCTATGAGATAGACTTGTGAAGACAAAGGAGTACAAATAAAATTTTCAGAAATTTATCAAGGCTACTAGTGAATGTTATGTGTGAGTACATCAAGAAAAAGGTCAAGAGAGAAGCTGAGAGCATTCATATCAGATTTTAATATGACCCCAGTAATGAACAAAAACAGGATATAGCTGTTAAGTTAATGATTTGCTTTCACTCTGGTCTCCACAGTGAACAATGGAGAGAAAATGCCAGAGCTATGAAGAAAAGAGATTAGTAAGCTTTTAGCGATTAGCTTGAACTGAAATGTTTTAATGGCAAGATCTTTAAAGTACTGAAGCCAGTCAAATCTCCAGGTCCAGACAATTGCCTCAAGGGTCTTTAACAACACAGTAAACTCTGGGCAGCTGCTTATGTTTTTATAGTTAAACATCACACAACACCAGGTTATAGTCCAACATGTTTATTTGAAAGTACTAGCTTTCGGAGCGCTGCTGCTCCATCAGGTAGCTGTGCAGCAGAATCATAAGACACAGAATTTATAGCAAAAGATCACAGTGTCATGCAACTGAAATAAGACATTGAACAAACCTTGATTGCTGTTAATGTTCTTATAAACTTCCAAGGATTCAAAGATAGTAGTAGAGGATTTCAGGGAGATTAAAGTTCACAAGGGCAATAATAGAGAAACCAACAGAATAATTTTAACCACAAAAAAGTCTGCTTTGAAATCACTCCACAGAAGCTAGTATCCCATTACAAGTCACCCTTAATTTACATATAAAGAGTTGTTGACACTGATCCTGCTCCCTCAGAACTTCTGACTCTCCTGTTTATATCTGTCAGCCACACAGCCCCAATCAAGGAATTCATATTCTATGTGGTCCACCAGGCTGACTTTGTAACAATCACGACAGGCTTGACTCAGGTGGACACTCCCAATACACCGACTTCTAATTCTTACGTTTTTTTAGTGAAGGCAGTGGTAGTGAGAGGTGACTGCTGGTTGGTTGGTCATGGAAGGGTGGGGGTAGGGTGGTGACAGTGGATAACCAACCATTGTTTGTGGGATGGAAAGAGCAAATGTGGTTCCCCAAGCTCTCCAAGTTAATCAACCTCTCTGCTCACCATTGGACCCACCACTTCTTCCCATACCTCAGACCCAGAGATTCACTCCCCACATCCCCAAGGTCTTCAGAGTGTTAATGTCCTATTTGCCTGGGGCATGACCAGTAAAAGTCAGCTTGGCTGAAGTGGATACCACTGCGCTCCTTCGGGGAAATTGCTTAGGTGAGACTGAACAGAGAGGTGCTGTCTTCCAGCAATTAGGGGAATACTACATCAGTTTGCTCTTTATATCAAGGCTGCATTTGTGAAGCACACCACCACTAGGTGGAGCATTGCTTGCATATGCACAATATCAAAAAGCAGCTTTTAAACTCCCATCCAGTATCAATGAGTTATAAATAAATGCAATTAATGGCCAAATAAATTAAAGTACATTTGGGAAAAATGCTTGTATATAGCCTCCAAAATGCTGACTCTTGTTTGGAATGTTGTACATTTGTTTTAACAGAAACTACATTTGTGGGCCAGGATGGTGGCTCAGTGGTTAGCACTGCTGCCTCACAGTGCCAGGGACCCAAATTCCAACCTTGCGTGCAGTTTGCACCTTCTCCCACTGTCTGCGTGGGTTTCCTCCGGGTGCTCTGGTTTCCTCCCACAATCCAAAGATGTGCAGGTCAGGTGAATTGGCTGTGCTACATTGCCCATAAAGTTCAGGGATGTGTGGGTTAGGTGCATTAGTCAGGAGTAAATGTACAGTAATGGGTCAGGGTAGGTTACTCTTCAAAGGGTCGGTGTGGACTTGTTGGGCTGAAGGGCCTGTTTCTACACTGTAGGGATTCTATTCTACATGCTTTATTGTCAATTTCCCAACTCTGATCTCCTTCGAAGGGTTGTACATTTTGCAGTATGTACACTCAATGGCACTCAGCATTTTCTCTTTAATTTTCTGGCAGAAGGCCTTATTTTAATTATGCTCAAATGAGTCGGGCTATCTTTCTAGCAAATTATTGACAGTAAATTCCATCAACTTCAGAAAGATAATGGCTTAAGATACAAAAAAGACAACTTGTGGTTTACAACTGTTTAAATGTCCATCAGCTTTATGAAAGTGCATCAAAGCTATGCAACCTTTACATCACAGGCTACATTTCAGTAATGGCATGATGTCAAGGTGTAACTATACATACTCACAAGGATCATGATGGTCATTTTTATCACAGAATCGTTATGGTGCAGAAGGAAGCTATTAGTCCTATTGTATCTTTACTGAATCTCTCAGTATTTTAATAGTGCCAATCTCTTGCCTTTTCCCAGTAACCCTGTATACTGTTTCTATTTAAGTAATCATCCCATGCCTCAACTGAACCTGCCTCCACCATGAGTCATCTGAAACCTAGTGAAAAAAATTTTCTCACCTCATATTTGCGTCTTTTGGAAAACATTTTAAAACGGTGCTCTCTCGTTCTCATTCCATTTCGAGTGGAAATAGTTTCTCCCTATCGACACTGTCCAGGGCCCTCCAGATTTTGAAAATTCATATCAAATCTTCTTTTAGCCTTCTCCTCTCCAAGAAAAACAATCCAAACTTCTTCTGTACAGCCTTTAGAATAATACCTTTTATACTGTCTCTCTGTACGCTTTGTACCAAAGTGTGTTACTTCACACTTCCATACCATAAGACTATAAAAAAATAGGAGTGGACCATTTGGCCCCTCATACCTGCTCCACCATTCAATTGGATCTGAGTTGATTCAACAGTCCGCATGTCTATTTTCCTGCCCTTTCAGCTTAACTCTTGATTCTCCGACTAATCAAGAATCTGTCTCTCTCAGCCTTAAATATGCACAAGGTCTCTGTCCCACAGCCCTCTGTGGCAAGGAGTTTCAAAGATTCTGAATCTTCTGAGAAGAAACTTCTCCTCGTCTCAGTCTTAAATTATCACCCCTTAATTCTGAGACTATGCCCTCTGATCCTAGGTTCTCCCACGAGGGGAAATATACTCTCAGCATTTACCCCGTCTAACCCCTTCAGAAGCCTGTACGTTTCTATTAAGTCATCACTCATTCTTTTAAACTCTAATGAGTAAAGTCCCAACCTTTGCTCATAAGATAAACCCTCCATACCAGTCAACAACCTAGTGAACATTCCCTGAACTGCCTTCAATGAAATAATATATTTTCTTAAATAAGGGGACCAAAACTTCTCACAGTACTCCAGATGTGATACACACCCCCACCCGTCAACATGGAACACCACATGGGTCACACCAGGAAGTGAACAACAGCCTGCCACACACCCCGCCTTTCCAACATGGAGCAGCACATGGAACACACTGGGAAGTGAGCAACAGAACGATACACACCCCCACCCGTGCACATGGAACACCACATGGGACACACCGGGCAGTGAACAACAGACCGATACGCAGGCCCATTTCCAACATGGAGCAATAATGGGACACACTGGGAAGTGAACAACAGACCGATATACAGTCCCATTTCCAACATGGAGCAGCACATGGGACACACCGGGAAGTGAACAACAGACCGATACACACCCCCATTTCCAATATGGAGCAGCACATGGGACATGCCGGGAAGTGAACAACAGACCGATACACACCCCCATTTCCAACATGGAGAAGCACATGGGACACACTGGGAAATGAATAACAGCCCAACACACACTCTGCCTTTGCAACATGGAACAACACATGGGACACACCAGGCAGTGAACAACAGCCCGACACACCCACTCACCCCCATCCATGGATCACCACTTGGGACATACCGGGAACTGAACAACAGCCTGACACACATCCCGCCTTCCCATCGTGGAGCAACACATGGGATACACCAGGACGTGAATAACAGCCCGACACACACCCCCATTCCCACTATGGCACAGCACATGGGACACACCAGGATGTGAACAGCCCGACACAAACTGTCACCCGTAAACATGGAACACCACATGGAACACATTGGGAACAGCCTGACAAACACCGCGCCTTTCCAACATGGAGCAACACATGGGACACACCAGGCAGTGAACAACATACTGATACACAACCTCATTTCCAACATGGCACAGCACATGGGACACACCGGGAAGTGAACAACAGCCCAACACAGACCCCCACCCTCGTCCATGGAGAACCATATGGGACACACTGGGAAGTGAACAACAACTCGGCATACACAACACCCCCATCCATGGGGCAGCACATGGGACATACTGGCAAGTGAACAACAGCCCGACACACACAACATCCCCCAACCCGTCCATGGAGTACCACATGGGAAACACCAGGAAGTGAACAACAGCCCGACGCACACAACATCCTCCCACCCCGTCCATGGGGCACCACATGAGATACACCGGGAAGTGAACATCAGCCTGACACACATAGTTTCATTGTTTCTGAACTTCACAATGCCAGCACTCGATACACGAGGGAGCCAGAAACCAAGGCTTTGGAAAGATACAGAGGGACAGAGAGATTCACAGTAAATACAGAAACAGACAGTTAATGGGACAGCCAGCACAGATTTGTGTGGGGTAGGTCTTGCCTTACAAGTCTTATTGAATTCCTTGAGGAGGTGACCAAGCATGTGGATGAGGGTAGAGCAGTGGATGAGGTGTACATGGATTTTAGTAAGGCATTTGATAAGGTTCCCCATGGTAGGCTTATGCAGAAAGTCAGGAGGCATGGGATAGTGGGAAATCTGGCCAGTTGGATAGAGAACTGGCGAACCGGTCGAAGTCAGAGATTGGTGGTAGATGGTAAATATTCAGCCTGGAGCCCAGTTACAAGTGGAGTTCCGCAGGGATTAGTTGTGGGTCCTCTGCTGTTTGCAATGTTTATTAATCACTTGGAAGAGGGAGTCGAAGGGTGGGTCAGTAAATTTGCAGACGATACGAAGATTGGTGGAGTTGTGGATAAAGAGAAGGGCTGTTGTCGGCTGCAAAGGGACTTAGATATGATGCAGAATTGGGCTGAGGAGTGGCAGATGGAATTCAATCCTGCCAAGTGTGAGGTTATCCATTTTGAAAGGACAAATAAGAATGCGGAATACAGGGTTAACGGTAGGGTTCTTAGTCAGGTGGAGGAGCAGAGGGATCTTGGGGTCTATGTTCATAGCTCTTTGAAAGTTGCCACTCAGGTGGATAGAGCTTGCAAGAAGGCCTATGGTGTATTAGCGTTCATGAGCAGAGGGATTGAATTCAAGTGTCGTGAGGTGATGTTGCAGCTTTACAGGACCTTGGTAAGGCCACATTTGGAGTACTGTGTGCAGTTCTGGTCGCCTCATTTTAGGAAAGATGTGGAAGCTTTGGAGAGGGTGCAGAGGAGATTTACCAGGATGTTGCCTGGAATGGAGAATAGGTCGTACCAGGATAGGTTGAGAATTCTCAGCCTTTTCTCATTGGAACGGCGAAGGATTAGGGGTGACTTGATAGAGGTTTATAAGATGATCAGAGGAATAGATAGAGTAGACAGTCAGAGACTTTTTTCCCCGGGTACAACAGAGTGTTACAAGGGGGCATAAATTTAAGGTGAAGGGTGAAAGGTATAGGGGATGTCAGGGGTAGGTTCTTTACCCAGAGAGTGGTGGGGGCATGGAATGCACTGCCTGTAGGAGTGGCAGAGTCAGAATCATTGGTGACCTTTAAGCGGCAATTGGATAGGTACATGGATAGGTGCTTAAGCTAGGACAAATGCTCGGCACAACATCGTGGGCCGAAGGGCCTGTTCTGTGCTGTATTGTTCTATGTTCTATGTCGTCTCATCAGTACAACTGTGGTAAGATTTCCTTACTCTTCTATTCCAACTCCCTTGAAATAAGGGCTAATATTTCATTAGCGTTCCTGATTACCTGCTGCATTTGTGTGCATGCTTACTGTGTTCTGTGCACAAACACCTTCAATTTCCTATGAATTGCAGCTTTCTGTAGCTTTTTCCTTTTTGAAATAATACCTTTATTTTGTGCTTCCTTCCAAAATGAACAACTTCATATTTTTCCACATTATACTTCATTTGCCAATTTGTTGCCCATTAACTTAACCTATTGATATCTCTCTGTAACTCAAGGCCCTTCAGAAATACCATCAACATTGTTTGAGATGGATTCTCCTATCAGCTGGGGTGACAGGCATACTAACGCTAATGTCCTCAAAGCAGCTAACAACACCAACATCAAGGCCATGATCATCTGAAACCAATTCTGCTGGGCCAGCCACATGCTTAGGATGCCTTAGGATCCAATTGCGAAAGCAAATCTTCACCCAGTTCAAGGAATGCACTCAAATGTGAAGAGGACAAAGGATGGGTTTCAAAGATTCCCTGAAAGCTTCGTTCAAGAAATGCAATGCAGATGTTAACATGTGGGAGACCCTTGTTCAGAAGAAACCAATTGGTGGAATCTCCTTTATGGAGGGCTACAATTCTTTGAGAACACTCAGCGGCAAAATTATAGAAAAGGATCTGGAGAAAGAATGCTAACAATCTCAATGCCAAGGACCAACTTTAACTGCTGGAAACACCTGCCAATGTGTGTTGGGGAGATTTGGCTCTAGGATTGGACTCATCAGCCATGCAAGGATCAACAGAACCCAGGACCAATGACACGGAATTTCTTAAGTGGACAATCTTAAGGCTTGTGATTACTGATTTAGTGATTACTGACAACAACAGCTTTCATCCTGGTCCCAGCATGATTCAGGTGGAGCCCATCCCTTCAGAAAATGGACTGAACTTTATCTGCCAACTCCCCCACTATAGTCCAGCAATGTATTAATGGAAACAAACATGATATATACTTTACCTGGATTAAGTAATGAGGAACATTCTTCAATTTACAGCTGATGCGTTGAAATGATGCAGGGGCTGTCATTAGAATTATGCTACAAGTTTCAAAGAGAATTGGTTGCCAAGAGGATTACTATGTACATGCAGGTTATCCTTGTGCAACAAAAGATGTTTAAGTACATCACCATGTATTGAGCCAAGAGACATTGGTACCATTCTGTTCAACAATGTTCTTGCTATTGCAGGCATTGAATTAATGGGCTGAATAGCCTCTTTCCATGATATAACCATTCTGATTTGGAATGAAAATAGTTTGAATCACAATAATCATGCTTGTGTGAACTGCCATTATAAACAGGGGCCTTCATCGCTTTTGTATTTTTATATAATGTTGTTACTAAGTAAGGAGCAAAGCCCTGGGAAAACACAAAGGTTATGTTCAAGATTTTAACACTGCTGTCTTTTTGTTGTTTTAACTTCTAAGGATGTCACTTGGGACTAAGTAAAATGCTCCAGAAAACCCACCACAATCTGCTAGCTTTTAGTTTTGGCTCATTGCTGAATAGTAAAAATAGTACAATTCATGTTAAAATGCCACACTAAATGGATTTTGGCATAACCTCAATCTCAGGACCTTAGTCTGAAAGCTGTTGGGATTTCAGCAGGATAGCAGGCAGTGGAAAACTCAAATAACGGATCATGTTACCAAGCTCTATGACATGGAGCCTACTTTGTAATCAAAATGTATTACAATAATAACCAATTTATATGTCATTAATGAGCTAAAAAGGAAAAGGGTCCTTACAACAAATCACAAACAAAAACACTAAGTGCCAGAAATTAGCAAATGGAAGAGAGGCATGAGCCAACATTTTAGGTGCATTATAAGTGATTCCTGCTTTTACTTCTAATATTACATTCAGTAATTAGAAAATAAAATTATATCTTTCTTTCGCTCTTCTGAACAAGAGAACTTGACTGTGACTATCATTCATAGAGTCATAGAGATGTACAGCACAGAAAGCCTGTTCAGCCTCTCCCTGTAGCTCAAATCTTCCAACCCTGGCAACATCCGTATAAATCCTTTCTGAACCCTTTCAAGTTTCACAACATCTTTCCGATAGGAAGGAGACCAGAATTGCACGCAATATTCCAACAGTGGCCTAACCAATGTCCTGTACAGCCGCAACATGACCTCCCAACTCCTGTACTCAATACTCTGACCAATAAAGGAAAGCATACTAAACGTCTCCTTCACTATCCTATCGACCTGCGACTTCACTTTCAAGGAGCTATGAATCTGCACTCCAAGGTCTCTTTGTTCAGCAACACTCCCTAGGACCTTACCATTAAGTGTATAAGTCCTGCTAAGATTTGCTTTCCGCAAATGCAGCACCTCGCATTTATCTGAATTAAACTCCTTCTGCCACTTCTGAGCCCATTGGCCCATCTGGTCCAGATCCTGTCATAATCTGAGGTAACCCACTTCGCTGTCCACTACACCTCCAATTTTGGTGTCATCTGCAAACTTACTAACTGTACCTCTTAGGCTCGCATCCAAATCATTTATGTAAATGACAAAAAGTAGAGGACACAGCACCGATCCTTGTGGTACTCCACTGGTCACAGGCTTCAGGTCTGAAAACAAACCCTCCACCACCATCCTCTGTCTTCTACCTTTGTGCCAGTTCTGTATCCAAATGGCTAGTTCTCCCTGTATTCCATGAGATCTAACCTTGCGAATCAGTCTCCCATGGGAACCTTGTCAAAACGCCTTACTGAAGTCCATATAGATCACATCTACTGCTCTGCCCTCATCAATCTTCTTGGTTACTTCTTCAAAAAACTCAATCAAGTTTGTGAGATATGATTTCCCACGCACAAAGCCATGTTGACTATCCCTAATCAGTCCTTGCCTTTCCAAATACATGTATATCCTGTCCCTCAGGATTCCCTCCAACAACTTGCCCACCACTGAGGTCAGTCTCACCGGTCTATAGTTCCCTGGCTTGTCTTTACCACCCTTCTTAAACAGTGGCACCACGTTTGCCAACCTCCAGTCTTCCGGCACCTCACCTGTGACAATCGATGATACAAATATCTCAGCATGAGGCCCAGCAATCACTTCCCTAGCTTCCCCCAGAGTTCTCAGGTACACATGATCAGGTCCTGGGGATTTATCCAGCTTTAACCGTTTCAAGACATCCAGCACTTCCTCCTCTGTAATATGGACATTTTGCAAAATGTCACCATCTATTTCCCTACATTCTATATCTTCCATATCCTTTTCCACAGTAAATACTGATGCAAAATATTAATTTAGTATCTCCCCCATTTTCTGTGGCTCCACACAAAGGCTGCCTTGCTGATCTTTGAGGGGCCCTATTCTCTCCCTACTTACCCTTTTATCCTTAATATATTTGTAAAAACCCTTTGGATTCTCCTTAATTCTATTTGCCAAAGCTATCTCATGTCACCTTTTTGCCCTCCTGATTTCCCTCTTAAATATATTCATACTTTCTTTATACTCTTCTAAAGATTCACTCGATCTATCCTGTCATTACCTGACATATGCTTCCTTCTTTTTCTTAACCAAACCCTCAAGTTCTTTCGTCATTCAGCACTCCCTATTCCTACAAGCCTTCCCTTTCACCCTGCCTTATCCTTTTGTAATCATTGACATGGTTGAATTCCCTTCTTTTCCCAACATCATGGTGGCACAGTGGTTAGCACTGCTGCCTCACAGCGCCAGAGACCTGGGTTCAATTCCTGCCTCAGGCAACTGACTGTGTGGAGTTTGTACATTCTCCCCGTGTCTGCGTGGGTTTCCTCCGGGTGCTCCGGTTTCCCCCCACAGTCCAAAGATGTGCAGGTCAGGTGAATTGGCCATGCTAAATTGCCCGTAGTGTTAGGTTAGGGGTAGATGTAGGGGTATGGGTTGGTTGCGCTTCGGCGGGGCGGTGTGGACTTGTTGGGCCGAAGGGCCTGTTTCCACACTGTAAGTAATCTAATCTAATCTAATCTCTCTCCCATTGTACAGGAGTTAGAACTGCCCTTGCCTGATTTTATATTTGCCGATCCAGTCGGATAATCCACACCAAGTCCACTTTGCACATCACCCCTGTGCTCATTGATCTGCATTGGCTCCTGATCTAACAACATCTCATGTTAAAAACTATCATCCTTGTTTTCAAATCTTACCATGGCCTGGCTCCTCTCTATCTCCTCCAGCCCAATACCACAAGTTTTCTGTGATCCAATAATTCTGGCCTTGTGCACTTCCCTATTTTGGTTCTGACGACTATGCCAAGCTTCCTTGGCACTAAACTCTTGAAATTCATTCTCTGAACCTTTCTGCCTCTCTACTTTCTGTCTTGTCCTTTCGCGTACCCTTTAAACCCTACCTCTCTGACCAAGCAGCTAGCTACCTACACAAATATTTCCTTGTGTGGTTTCATAATGCTCCTGCGAAGTACCTTGGGATATTTTATTATTCTAAAGGTGATGTGCAATTGCAATTTGCCATTGCTGTTATTGAGTTATGATACTTTGCTCTTGAATGAGTAAAGGGGGCCATGACTGTGCAAGAAGGTGTGGTCAGAATAATATATTTGTTCCACGTAACAAAGGACAGTGCAAAGACCTGAATTAAAGACTTGGAATAACAATCTTTTTTGACAGATGTAAGGATTAAAGATACTATATTACTAATCTGCCTTTATTTTAATGCCCTGTAAATGGAGAATGTAACTCTGCTGAATTGTGGTTTATTTAATAAACAGGAGAAAGTGAGGACTGCAGATGCTGGAGATCAGAGTCGAGAGTGTGGTGCTAGAAAAACACAGCAGGTCAGGAGAATCAACGTTTCAGGAATGAGGCTTGTGGGCTGATGAAGGGCTTATGCCCGAAAGGTCGATTTTCCTGCTCCTCGGATGCTGCCTGACCTGCTGTGCTCTTCCAGCACCACACTCTTGACACATATTAAATAAACAGCCAACAATTTGGACATTCTACAACGTTTTCAAGACTTCTACTTGTAATAGGAACAGGCTGATTTGGTGCTTTCCAGTGAATAGAGTTTCCAACAGTATGTGGTGTGATCACTTCATGTTGACAAAAATTAATACTTTCTCTTGCGGCTTGAAGTTAGAATGTGCATGCTTTTTTCTTTGGTGAGTAGCAGGTTTTCTTCGAATAAACCCAGGGCTGAAACGCATGACGATTATTTGTCAGACAGAATAAATGAGGTTTAATGGCAAATATTTGGGTGGGTTAGCTCTGGAGATTTACTTGTCTTTTACCCACCTCAAGGTAATTCATTTTTAAGAATGTAGGATCATGGGCAACTTTCTTGATCCACCACCCAATCAAGGCATTTAAGTAGTCAAGTAACGGCCACGTAAAGTGTTCATCCGCTATCGTCCCAATTATCTAACTTTTTGATAAACAAGAAATGTAGTTGTTTTCTAAACTGACAAGTGAGGGTGACTTGTTAAGTGCTTTAGCTGGAGATGTACTCCAGTGATGCCACTTCATTAGACATGCAGCGTACCAGACAGTACCAGTGTCTGATCCTGAAGGTTTTCTCACTGGTGGAAATGGAATTAATTTCCCCTGAAGACACCTGCCCAAATACTCAGTGCACAGAGCGCTCAACTGCAGCCCAAATTTCTATCTCCTTGTTCGAGGCTTACAACAGTTTTTGTCTCCCATTGTTCAGGCATAGTAATCTCTCTTCCTTCCCACTGAGAAGAGCCCAACTGACACAGAGATAAGTAGGGATACTGCTTTGTTTCCAGCTCAAAAGTATCTCGTGTATTCTGGAAAAATCAAGTTATTTCAGCCCTTTTGATTCATTTTGTTCCTATTACAAACAGTCATATCCAGAAATCTGAACGCATCAGTGCATTTCCCATGAGCTCTGTGCAATCAAAATGTCAATTTTCTTCATAAATTATAAACGTGAAGTGGACTTCTCAGAAAATTCAATAAAAGCATAAATATTAATTCACTGGTAAGAGGATAATTTTAGGTTAATAAATTAGCTGAAAACACATTTATTATTTGTATTCATGAAGATAAAAATCAAGGTAAACTTTTCATTTTATGGTGTCTCATTCTGTGGCTTTGTTAAGTAGGGAAATGCAACTGTATTTGAAGATAACAAAATGCTTTAGAAATGTACAAATTTAGAGAGCTTTATATAAAAATGTCAACATAAAGAACAGAATGGACTGTAGTGTTAAACATTATTTGACTAATAGCGAGCTCTTTGTATTGTAATCTCACTTTGGCTTCATGGTTTTTACTTTTAGTCCCAGCTTGCCCATTTTCCATTTCCCATCCAAAATGTCATGGCAGCTCAGCTTCCCTTTATTATTTTATAAATTTTCACAGCTTACTAAATTAAATTCTTTTATAACATTCGAACAGATTGGCAGGAATGGATGCCAAGTGTTTTATACTTAACAGTTCCAAAATCATCAATTTTCCCTTTTGCAAGCATGCAAACAAGCAAGGACGGATATCCAGGAAGCATAGCAGCAGTTCAGTTCCTGGCCACTTGAAGGATTTAGTAACACTAAGTAGGGGCCACCATCAGGTTAATTCAAATGTCACTTTAAAATAAAAAGAATTTTGAAATCATTCATTGTGAGCTTGTTATTATAACCATCTTATGAAAATCCTGCAGCTTTGTCCTTTTACTTGAGCAGCAGCACAAATGGCAACATAAGTCTACTTACTTTATGTGCCTTAGGTTATACAAAGTTTGATTCAACGATCCTAGAGGAGAGTTTATGGGATCATCATGAGAAAGATCATTCTCACACACCTGACAAAAGTGAACTAACCTTGCTACATGTAGTGGGATTACGTTAAACTTTAATAATTTATGTGCCTGTGACAAGGATAAAAAAGTCAGTACCAATGTTCCAAACCACATTGACTCCTTTGTTACCTTGTTTCATCTGTCTGTAATTAGAAAGATGTTAGAAAGATCCGTAGCTAGAAAACAGCCCAAGACCATATTCATGTGCAGGTCCATGCCAAGAGCACTAGGAGGGGGAATTTGTTAGGTTTACCTTGAACATCGGCTGGGTGAGGTTTTCACTGTTATGCAGCATCACACGATGGCTCTTATGGTTGGATCTTTGGTATGGACTGGCTTTTAAACATATACTTACGTGTATGCTAAATTACATATATTAACCTATGTACACAATATTGTCAATATTACTTCCAAAAGAAACACTGATTTGGACTGACAAATCAATTAAGATGATTAGTCTTTTAAATGTTTCAATATCAGATTGTTATAGCTCACAAAACAGTAATAGATGGCTTAGCATTTACTTTAATAGCCCACGGACTGCTTAAATCCACCGTGAAAATTCTGGCCTTTTTATCTTCCAAACATTAAAAAAAAGGGTCATTGGCAACAACACAACAGGTGATGTCAGCATTTTGTTTCTGCCTGGGAGAGCTGTGGTAGGCAATGTTGGCCTTGGGGATGGATATGCATCACGGAAGATTGTGGCAATGTTTTTGGAATTAAAAAAATGATGAGCTCAGGAGAGGTGGCAGTTGTGTCGATGAGGTAACAAATACTTTGAGGACAAAACTGCAAGTGTCTTTTATGTTACTGTTCATTCTATAATACTTTGTGTATCCTCAGTCTCGAGTGATACACATGACACGGATCTAAAGGGGTAAGTGACAATTAGGACACTCTGACAGCAGTGGTGGCCAAAAGACAAAACTAACATACTTACATCTTTTAATAATAATTATACTTTTAGGAAATTTGTATATTAAATTATTATGGGAAACACAATGCTCCTAGGACAGGAGCAACTCATCCTATTGTTTATTGGCAACAAATGTTGCTGTTATGAAAATACTGTCTATAATCTTTAATGACATGAATATTTTAGATTCTAATTGTGGTGTTTTGAATGACAAATCCCTGTTACTGCAACTATTTCTGACACCACCATATAAAAGAATTAAGATGCAAGATGTATAGTGGCCTGCCACAAGCTATGACAAGTAGCTTTTTTGGAAAGACTGACTGGCTAACTTGTGTGACACAGTCACGGCATGGTTATAATTAGCCTCATGAGCAGAGATACTTATTGTATCATGTGCTTGGCTGCAATACATTCTACTTATAATTACTGTGTAGCTTCCCTGGAAAAAGGTAATCAGTTTATATATAGTATAAATAGTTTATGTATATGTATTCTAGAAAATTGAGAAAAGCTAATGAGTGAGGGCACCGTGCCACGGTGTTAATGCACTTCTTGAGTTTATAACCATTCCTAATTGTCCTGGGCTTTTCAGAAATTATAACTTCAATCTCAGAAAGGCCTACCTTTGTAACCAGATTGTAGTTTAAAAAACAAAATTACGCCATTTCATTTATTTTTGTGACAACTGGGCTTACTTAGGAATTAAATACTTAGCATCAACATTGATTAATCTTTTTTATAATCTTATCATCTCTACAAAAAGCTTAAACAAATATAAAAATCACTAAAATACCTGATACAGAAATTTCTAAACAATTTTTTTATGAATTTCCTTTAGAAAGGTACCATTGCGGTCTGCTTTGTTGAAAGAACAGTGAAATTGACTTTGAGGAAAGTAGACAGTTACCTCTTAAACAATTGGACAGGGTATATAATGGACAGCTGATCTGCACTTATTTTGCACTCTCAACTACAGTTGAAACTGATGTACAATATTTTTGTCTTGAACAAAAGATCTAATTTCCTTGGCTGACATAACATGTACAGCAAGAATGGTAACAGTGCTAAACTACAGTGTATCAATGGAAGATCAGTCAAACCATGCCTTGTGAGAAGGCAGTCATGACACAATAAAATGGACGTTATTAGTGAAAGTAACAGTCTTCTGGAGTAAATATGATTAAGGCTTAGCCTAGAAATTCGAAACTACGTCTTACTGTGCCTGAGACATTTGCTAATGCTAACCTTACTCTGATCATATTGAGACCACTCCAGTTGTACGTGGAATCTGTCACCAGTTGCTGCATCAGAGCTGGAATGTTGCACACATCATCAAGAATGTTGTTTCTTGTGGAACCAGTCTAGCAAGTTTCACAACTTTATTCTGTGGGTGCCTTAATTTGTCAATGTTGCTCTATCTCTGGCTGATGTCACCTTGCCCATTGGGAGAGGCTTGCCGGTACAATCCAGATAAGACCACAAGACATAGGAGCGGAAGTAAGGCCATTCGGCCCATCGAGTCCACTCCGCCATTCAATCATGGCTGATGGGTATTTCAACTCCACTTACCCGCGTTCTCCCCATAGCCCTTAATTCCGTGTGACATCAAGAATTTATCAATTTCTGCCTTGAAGACATTAAGCGTCCCAGCCTCCACTGCACTCTGTGGCAATGAATTCCACAGGCCCACCACTCCACGTATAGATTGCATGATCCTATACTAAAGATTGCATCTAGCTTGTCTCTCATGATTGCTATGATTGGAAAATGAGTCTTAATGAGTTTGCGTGGCTCCCACTGATATAGAATCGTCAACTTTCCAGGATTAGCCTGGCATATCCAGGAATTAGCAAATAATTTCCAGGTTATTGCTGTGCAAAGAGAAACAAATCATAGGGGTGATTAAAAAAATTAATTTTTTGTTCATTCACATAAAAAGATTCAAAAAGGAACGCAATGATCAAGAACCTTCCAATCTGATAAAAATTATCGTGTTTACTTCTTGAGTGGCCTTGGAAGATGGTAAACCACGAGAAGGAATATGTTGAGTGTCAAGTTATGGCAGTGTGAGGGTCAAGCTGTTGGAGACAGCATGTCACCTGATGAAACCTCCAGAAATATGTTTAACCAGAGTTGGCAACCTTTCATTGACAATGTTCCTCCAGCAGAAGAAAATGCTACAAGATTTGCCGTTCACTGGAATATGAATTGCAACCATTTATCAAATGCACTTCAATTTCATCCTCCTCCTGAATAATAATCTTGTGATGACTGACCATTTGGGAACTTCTGGTCGGATTACCTGACTGTTACCTGATTCAGTTAGTACAATAATGTTAAACTCAGTGCCAAATAATTTTACCTCATGCTGAAGCAGCAAAGCAGACAATGGTCACACATTCAGTTCATGCTACGGAGCAACTAAAAAAGTAACAAGGGTTTCTTTTAAACAATTTGAACAATTACAAATAAAAAAAGCACCTGCAAAAGTTGACATAGAGCTGCTGAAAGGACCAATAAATATTCCAAATAAAAGCAAAAGGCAGTAGATGCTGGAAATCTGAAACTCAGAAAATGCTGGAGTAACTCAGCAGGTCACAGAATCACAGAAGTGTCACAGCACAGATAGAGCCATTTGGCTCATTGTGCCTGCACCCTTGTGCCAACCTCCTGCTTTTACCCCACACTCTTGCACGCTATTTCTATCCAAAATATCATCCAATGCCCTCTTGAATGCCTCAACCAAACCTGCCTCATTTCCAAATAACGTATTCCATACCCTAATTACTTAGTCATAGAAATGTACAGCACGGAAACAGACCCCTTGGTCCAACTCGTTCATGCCAACCTGATATCCCAACCTAATCCAGTCCCACTTCCTCGCACCCGGCCCATATCCCTCCAAACCCTTCCTATTCATGTACCTATCCGAATGCCTTTTAAATGTTGCAATTGTTCTAGCCTCCACTACTTCCTCTGGCAGCGCATTCCACACATGGACCACCCTCTGTGTGAAAAAGTTGCCCCGTAGGCCTCTTTTATATCTTTCCCTTCTCATCCTAAACCTATGCCATCTAGTTCTGGACTTCCCCACTCCAGGGAAAAGACTTTGTCCATGCCCCTCATGATTTTATAAAATTCTGTAAAGTCATCCCTCAACCTCCGACGCTCCAAGTGAAACAGCCCCAGTTTATTCAACCTCTCCCTATAGCTCAAATGCTCCAACCCTGGCAATATCCTTGTAAATCTTTTCTGAACCCTTTCATGTTTCGCAACATCATTCCAATAGGAAGGAGACCCGAATTGCAAGCAATATTCCAAAAGTCTCTTTGTTCAGCAACACTCACCAGGACCTTACCATTAAGTGCATATGTCCTGCTAAGATTTGCTTGCGCAAAATGCAGCACCTTGCATTTATCTAAATTAAACTCCATCTGCCACTTCTTAGCCCATTGGTCCATCTGATCAAGATCCCATTGTAATCTAAGGTAACTTTCTTTGCTGTCCACTACACCTCCAATTTTGGTATCATCTGCAAACTTACTAACTATACCTCTTATGCTCGCATCCAAATCAATTATATAAATGACCAAAAGTAGTGGACTCAGCACTGATCCTTGTGGCACTCCACTGGTCACAGGCCTCCAGTCTGAAAACAAATGTACATCACTACCTTCTGTCTTCTACCTTTGAGCCAGTCTGTATCCAAATAGCTAGTTTTGCCTGTATTCCATGAGATTTAACCTTGTTAGCCAGTCTCCCATGCGGAAACTTGTCGAACGTCTTACTGAAGTCCAGAAAAATCACATCTACTGCCATGCCCTCATCAATCCTCTTTGTTACTTCTTCAAAAAAACTCAACCAAGTTCATGAGACATGATTTTCCACATACAAAGCCATATTGACTATCCCTAATCAGTCCTTCCCTTTTCTAATACATGTTCATCCCATCCCTCAAGATTCCCTCCAACAACTTGCCCACCACTGACGTCAGGCTCACTGGTCTATAGTTCCATGGCTTGTCCTTACCACCCTTCTTAAATAGTGGCACCATGTTAGCCAATCTCCAGTCTTCCGGCACCTCACCTGTGACTATCGATGATACAAATATCTCAGCAAGAGGCCCAGCAATCACTTCCCTAGCTTCCCACAGATTGTTGTATAAGCAGGTTTCTCTCATATCACCCTTTGTTTCTTTTACATGTCAATTTAAATCTAAGCCTTCTTGTTCTTGTTTCTTTTATGAGGGGAAATATCTCCCTACTTATTCAGTCCAGCCTGCTCACAAATCTCCTCTTCGATTTATTTTCTCTGATAGACAGTTCCAACTGCTACTATTGTCATAATGCACTGCCTGCATCTGTGGAGTCAGAAACAGTCTTGAGTATGTTATCACCCTTCTTCAGTATTTCCTTGATGTCTAATGTTGATCTTGCTTTTGTGCACCACCTGTGCAGCTGTAACCTTGTCTGCCTCAATCTGTCTAAACACCCTATGATCTATATGTCCTTGTACGTTACGATCTGCCTGGACTGCTCACAAAACAGAACTTTTCACTGTATTTAGACACATGTGACAATAATAAATCAAATATTGTCAATTATCCTGCACAGACACATATCTGGGAGCAAGTGGGACTTGATTCTAAGCAAAAGTGAGGACTGCAGATGCTGGAAACCAGAGTTTAGATCAGAGTGGTGCTGGAAAGGCACAGCAGGTCAGGCAGCACCCAACCAAGGAGCAGGAAACGCAACATTTCGGGCAAAAGCCCTTTGTCAGGAATAGAAGCAGGGAGCCTCCAGGGTGGAGAGATAAATGGGGGCGAGGGGGGTGGGGAGAAGGGAGCAAAGAGTACAATAGGTGAATGGGGGTGGGGATGGAGGTGATAGGTCAGAGGGGAGGGTGGATTGGATAGGTGGGAAGGGATTTTGGCAGGTAGGACAGGTCATGAGGACAGTGCTGAGCTGGACTTGATTCTAAGACTATTGCAGCAGACTGTCGGAACACAACACCCTTCAAGAAAACAGATAGTCTTTATTTCTGAGAGGGGGTGGTGATGGTGTATCATCAGATACAGATATACAGACATATTAATACAGATGCTGAAAATCTGAAACAAATTCCAAAGAAGATTCTCACTTGAAGCCAACAAAGAAATTGCTAGAATAAACCAGCAGGTCTGGTAGCACCAGTAAAGAGAAAACATGCTCTGATTGACCATTTTTCACTGGGACTCGAAATGATAACGCTGTTATCTCTCCAGCAATTTTCTGACTTTGTTTATTTCAGATTTCCAGCATTCTTTAGTGTTATTTTTATACAAGAATCAGATCAGATTCGAAAAAATGCCAGACCTGGTGTGATTCTCCAGCAATTTTTGCTTGTTTCAGATCTCCAGCAAATCTTTTGGTCTATATTTTAAAAAATCACACCTGACTGGAAACTTTAAGCGTCTCCTTGCTGCTGGGGTTTCTCTCTGGTGCGTCGGTCAGCAACCACAATCAAACCCGGCTCCCGCCTCGGCAGACTGACAAACTGTCGTGAGACCTCCTCGCCTGAGGGGCGGCGCTGCGCTCGGAGGACCCCAAGCGGGAGGCGATCCGTTGGTCGGCGGTACACTTGTCGCTAAGCCGGAAACTTCCTGGAGACGGGCCGGTGGAAGGAGTGTGGGTGTGTTTGTGGGGGGGAAGGGAGGGCAGAGAGTTGACAGCAGCCCCACGGGGAGAGAGGGAGAGAGAGGTGCGAGGGGAAGTAAAGAAAAAGAACAGCAAGTTATTGTTGCAGGAAGTGGGTGCTCAGCCTGTGACATCCTTAACCTCGCGACGGCAAGAAGTTGGCGATCAGGCGGCGGGCTGTTACTTTTTATTTGGGGGTCGGCAGTGGTGGTGATGGTCAGGGGAGGGTCTAGTTTGAGAGCTGGCGACCTGTAGGCCGGACACGGTGGACAGGGCGTGAGAGCTACCCCCTCCCCGAGGAGCCGCTGCTCCGTCGGCCCCCAGCAAACCCTCCTTCGCTAAAGTTTTTGCTCGAAGACTCGCCACGTCACGGTCCTGGTGCTTTCCCCTCCATCTCCTGAGCTGCTCCACTTTCTCCCTCACTCCTCCAACACCCATTTGAATTTATTTTGAATACCCTTCCACGCCTCGTTTCACTTGCTGCATCTTTCACGCTTTTGCCTGCAGGCAAACTTTGATTTGCAGTCTTTTCCCTTTGTTTTTCTTTGTCGATGCACGCTGAATTTCCAGATCTGTTCTCTTTTGGGCGTTGTTTATCCTTGCATTTTATCTCTTCATAAGCTTTTGAATTTTAAACTAATATTTCCATTCTGTTATCCAGCTCTATCTGCCTTATTTCAGTCTAATTGACATGGTAAATTTCCTTTGCTATATATAACTTATGTTCCAGGATCACTTAATCGATCCCGTCCCAGGAGTGTTTTGTTTGGTACAGTACTATTGTTTACCTTACGCTCCAGCTTTTTTCACCCTTTCAAGCTGTTGCAGAATTTTTAAAAGTTGCAACACTTCAAACTAGCAGGGTCAGTTTTCTGTTCGCAAATGACAAGTTGGGGTTGAGAACATAATGTTCGATACTCGTCCGCTAATGAAGACAAGATTCAGTAGGCAGCTGTTTCCTGTTTGATGATGTGTACCTGTCCTTCATTAACTGTTAATTCGCAACGTCGAAGAGAGACGAGCCAAGAAGTCTAACGTGTTTTGTAACCGCATTTTGAGATTCTGCGATATCTTCTCCCCCCCCCCCCCAAAAAAAACTGATCAAACATGGCTACTTCAAACTGGGGCCTCATCATGAATGTGGTGAACAGTATCGTGGGAGTGAGTGTGCTCACCATGCCATTCTGCTTCAAACAGGTCAGTGAAGATGTACAAGGCGACAGGTGTCTCTAATGCAAGGCAGTACTAAGTGTTGGAAGTCTTTTTACAAATATAACATCTTGACCTTCGTGTGGATGTTTTATTTTTAAACGAATGTGGTTTAACATATGTTTCAATTTGACTCACTGATATATTAGGTACCTTGAGTCACAAGGCCATGGTTTCATGCCCCACTCGGAGAATTAAACACGTTTTTGAGATTAGAATATCAGTGCAATACTAAGCAAGTAAGCTCCTTTTTGCAGAATATTACATTTAAAGCTCCATATTCCTATTGTAGATTTAAAAAAAAATAACTAAGGTGTGCTGAAATCTCTGGCTCATCCATATCTGACTTGTAATCTTGAATAATTTTACTGTCACTTTAATTCACTTTTTGTAGAACTTTATTTTGCTTTGAACCAGGAGATTGTGCACTAAAACTCCACTCCAGAATTTGATGAAAGAAAAATCTCTGCAAACATTTCAGTGTAATGTTGCAGGAAATGCTGTATGATCTAAATTGTGGGCAAATTCTGGCCTGTTTAAGTGATTTACTTGAATGATAAAGATTTCATGGCACTAGTTATAAAATAACAGGAAGTTCTGTGGTGTTTGGATGATGGCAATGCTAAATTCACAGATTTTTGTCTCCTTGATATTTGGAGACTTGTATCCAAAAAATTGGTCCTGTATTTGCCTGCACAAAAGTGACTGTCCTTCGTAGGAATTCATTGTAAGAAAATGCTTTGTGCCACTTCTGATGGGGATGGTATGGTGTTAGGGAAGTGTGATACAATTTCCTTCTATACTTCAATCATGAGATTAGTTTATAGTTTTGCAAATGCTCCTTGGAATCTGTAATAAGATTGAAACTGTGGAGACTCAAAATGGCTTATCAAGAAAGGACTCTGAAGGTTCAGTGGGTCATAAATGACCGCTATCTTGCATTTTGACATCATCTGAATCCCTGAGTTAGATTGGAACCTAGAAACTCCTCCTTGGTAAAATTGTTTATCATAAAACATCAAACTGAAGCTGTATTTATCTTGTTGTGCAGCCTGTGTGGTTAAAAACTGTCAGTACTTGGGTGTCTTCATATGTGATGTCTATAATTAGAAGTTGCATTGAAGACATGATTACACTAGGACTGATTTATCAAGAAATAGTCCAAAGTTGTTCATTAAAGAACATTTGTGTGTAGTGCCTATAGTTTTGTGAATATTTCTGTGGAAATATGATCCAGGTGTTTCAATAACAACTGCTGTCACAGTTCATATGTACAGATCATATTACAGGCCACTATTGCTGCCATGATGTACATTCATAATGGATCAAGGGTTGTTGCCAGTAGGGTTATATCTTTCCTTATTGACAACTTTTTGTTTGTTACTACTGGTATATCTGACATTATTGCTGCTGTCTTGCCACCTGGCTTCAGCTCATATGACAAAAAGGGGGCATTTTGCTCAGAAATAATACATATTCTCTTACATCCAGGAAATAATTGTTCTGTTGAAATTTATGGCAAACCCTTTCTTTGTTTGTTTCAACAACAGCAATCTGGTGTTTTAGTATTCAAAGGAATTACATGTTGATTGTTCATCACCTTTCCTAGCCTGCGTTTTATCAGCAATTTCTTATACATACTTTATAGCAATTTTAAAGATATCTGGATGTAAGTAACTGGAAGGTTCATTTTCAGACATTTCACATACTAGATAACATCATCAGTAAGACTCCTGTGAAGTATTGGTGTGATAGTCTGCTTTCTACTTGTGTTTAGGTTTCCTTGGGTTGGTGACATCATTTTCTGTTCTTCTTCTCGGACAGTGATAGGTGGGATCCAAATTGATGTATTTGTTGATGGTTTCAGTTGAAATGCCATGCTTCCAGGAATTCTCGTGCATGTCTCTGTTTGGCTTATCCTAGGATGGATGTGTTGTCCCAGTCAAAGTGGTGTCCTTCTTCTTTTGTATGTAAGGATGCCAATGATAGTGGGTCATGACTTTTTATGGCTAGTTGATGTTCGTGTAACCTGGTGGCTAGTTTTCTACCTGTTTGTCCAATCTAGTGTTTGTTGTAGTTCTTGCAAGGTATTTTGTAAGTGACATCACCAACCCAAGGAAACCTAAACACAAATAGAAAGCTGACCATAACACTAGTGCTTTACCAGAGGCTCACTGATAATACTTCGTATAGTGACAAAACATCTGAAAATGAACCTTTCAGCTCAGTGAGCAAACTTAGATCCAGGACCTTGACCTGAGCTACAAATCGTCTCCAAACTCAAAGATATCTCTATTATAATTGTGGATAATTAGGAAAGTTATTAGTATACACAGGCGGTCTTGTTGTATTTAGTTAAGTAAAGTTACATTGTCAGTAATGGCTTGAAGCATCATCGTGACTTACATGTTTTTACAATCCCAGCAGTAGAGGGAAGGCGGGAGGTTTGGGTCATGGTCATTCCTCAATTACCTTTTATTCAGCTAATGTTTTGTCAAGGCTCAGTGACAACTGCACATTATTTGCATTGAGTTTATATTTCCAAACGTTACATTGGAAGATGTCACCGTGGCTGTTCTATGCCAAGTTGATTTAAATCTGAACATCAGCCTCCTTGAACCACATTCTTGGACTTTTACCTTTTTTCCCTGAGTTTACACAGACCTGAAAGTCAGAATGATTCTTGGTATTATCTTGATAGATAATGCACAACATTTAGGGAATCAGCAGGAGAGTTACTTATTAGAGAATTCCTAACCTCTGACTTGCTCTTATACCTGCAAGGATTTACATGGTTGATTCAATTACATTTTTGAGCAATTGTCACCAAACTCCACCCAAAGATCATCCTGACTGTCTGTCTGTCTGTCAGATTTGTGCAGACTCTGGTGAAAAGATGGGGATGATGGTGCATTCCATAGAAGAATTACATAATTTACAAAAGCAAGAGTTTTTTTAAAAAAAAATTATTTCTCCGTGCATGCTACTTTCTCATCATCCCAGGCCCAGAAGTGAAGTGCATTCTTGATGGACTAGTGGTCCCAGCATAAACCTGCAACTTGGCTTTTCCTCATAATTTATTGTTCGGGTATAAAATGGAGGAGTGCAGGAGCATGTCTAGAAGTCCTAAAATTGCTTGCCTTGATTCTCGCCTTAGTACATTGTCTTTGTTATTCCAGAGCCAAAAAAAATGGATGATGCAAGGTTCAAAATCAAGCAAGTTAAAATATTGCTTCCACTTTGGTTTACTAATAGGTTTACTCAGACTGGAAGGACTATAGCAACTCCTTGAGGATGCACAACCACGCACATTGGAGTCCTATGTGTTGGTGCATCCCATGACTGCTAGTCCAGGGAAGAACAACAAAGATCATGAATGACCCCTCATTTCACTTTAGAATTTGTTCTATCCTACCTTGAATCTCTAAAAACACATACTTACCACAAGGTGGTGGAGCTTTGGCCAAAGTTGGCTTTGCCTTATTTATTCCTTTGTATTTTGGTAAGTAAGATTGTAGTAATGATCAACTCAAGGGTAGGTCATTTAGTTTCTTCATCCTATCCAATCCAAAATGTCTCTAGTTTTTTGTTGTTTCCTTGTATACTTAAACTGCTTTTACTGAAGGATCGCTGTTCTGCAAAGGTTGTTACTCTACCATTTTGACTGAAAGTTTGTTTGTAATCCTGAGTATGGAACTCTTAGCTGGACCTGGGCAGATTGCAAATGGGATAACTGCCCTTTGAGGTCTCATGATGCTGTTATCTTTGATAAATAGGGAATTACACAACTGTTCTAGAATTATACTAGAATTTTTTTTTAGGTTTTGATAAACTGAATTGAAAGTCATTTTCAATTCTCGTTTTGGTTTACAGTCTAACATATTCCTATCAAATACTGTTTGCGGGCAATTTTTTGTCTGGTTCAGATTTCTGAATCCAGTCTACACCACAGGTAATTTCACCGGACTGATAGGTACTTTTAAAACTGCTAATGTACAACCTTTGGGATCAGTTTATACTCTTGTTGCTGCTTTCAAATTACCATGGATATCTTATCTCCTGATTTTTCTTTTACCTTGCAGTGTGGAATCGCATTTGGTGTTGTCCTACTTCTCTTCTGTTCCTGGATGACTCACCAGTCCTGCATGTTTTTGGTGAAGTCAGCAAACACCAGCAAGCGCAGGACATACCCAGGCCTTGGTAAGGTATTTTGTGGGACTGCAATAATAGAGACGTGTTTCTAAATGTTGAAATTATCCTCTGCACCATTAAACTAAAATGCAGCAACTTCAAATACTGCCTCCTCTGTTATATGTTGACAAGTTCCTGTTTATTACCAGTGTGCTGTCAACTGTCTATCTTACAGTTGAGAAATATTATAACTGTGCCCAGTTCTGTCTTGAACTGTTGCCCATTCACATGAACCTCCAGTATCACTGATGCTGAATCACACAGAAATCAACTCATTCCAAGTTACTAACTGTCCAGGCGGTGCGGTGTTGCAATTGATTTCATTTTACAATTCTTTTCTAATATTGACTTATAGAACATTAAGGACTTGGGTAATCTAACAATTTAGGCTGTATTCTAATTTTTTAGTAACTTGTTAATTGAGTGCAAGTATTGAATTGCCTTTCACTTGAACTCAGTAGCTGGAAGATATGTTTGTTCTGAATAGTTATTTGTTTGCGTATGATCAAAACTGTTTCACTATATGTATCCATTCCAGCCTCTTTAATGTTTCCTGCTTTAGGCATTTGATATGCTTTCTTTTATTGGTCAGAGTATTGATTACAGGAGTTGGGAGGTCATGTTGCGGCTGTACAGGACATTGGTTAGGCCACTGTTAGAATATTGCATGCAATTCTGGTCTCCTTCCTAACTTGAAAGGGTTCAGAAAAGATTTACAAGGATGTTGCCAGGGCTGAAGGATTTGAGCTATAGGGAGAGGCTTGGGCTGTTTTCCCTGGAGTGTCAGAGGTTGAGGGGTGACCTTATAGAGGTTTACAAAATCATGAGGGGCATGGATAGGATAAATAGACAAAGTCATTTCCCTGGGGTGGGGGAGTCCAGAGCTAGAGTGCATAGGTTTAGGTTGAGAGGGGAAAGATGTAAAAGAGACCTAAGGGGCAACGTGTTCACAGATGGTGGTACATGTATGGAATGAGCTGCCAGAGGAAGTGGTGGGGGCTGGTACAATTGCAACATTTAAGAGGCATTTGGATGGGTATATGAATAGGAAGGGTTTGGAAGGATATGGGCCAGGTGCTGGCAGGTGGGACTAGATTGGGTTGGGATGTCTGGTTGGACCGAAGGGTCTGTTTCCATGCTGTCTATCTCTGACTCTATGACTCGTCAGTGGATTTACTCTGTGTTTGTATTGCTGATAAAATGAATGATCAATCTAGATACAATATCAGATTGCATTTATTGCATGTAAGAAACTGTGGTGAAATAACACAGAATTTAAAAAGAAGGTTTGATGATTTGTTTTTTTGAAGAATGTTTTAAAAAAAAGAGGTAGTTTGGTTTTGGAGGGATGACACTGGTCTGGGTGGACTGGAGAAGTTTTTTGGAGAGGAGATGGAGTCAGATTTGACAGCTATTTAGATGGGGTTTGGCAACAGTGGTTGTCTAAAGAGAGCCATTTTCATGGTGATCACCATCAGTCAGGGAAGGCCAAGATTTATTGAAGGAATGGGTTGGCAAGTTGAATGAGGAAATTAGGCAAGGACTGAGGGAATATGGCTAAGTCACAGAGCAATTATTCTGGTAGGATTAAATTTAGCTGGTTATCCAAGAGAAGCACAATCAGGAATAAAATTCAGAATCCAAGATGATAAAGGGTAGAGGTGAGTTTTTGTGGCAGATTGCAGTTAAGTGAGGCTGATAAGACTAGAAAAAAGGAAATGGGGAAAGCTCAGGAGATCGAGTAGATAACCCACTGGCCCTAAAGGTTAGTGGGAGAGCATATGGATTGATTTTTGAATAAATCACAATGGTACTTGGGAAAACTGTTGTAAGTAAAGACTTTACAGGAGGGGCAAGCGAAGAGGTAAAAGTGTAACATGTTCTACTCTGACCACTTTGATGTTTGTACCAATTTTTCATCCAGCCTGTGTGTAAAATAACCCTGAATCCTGATTTCTATTTTTGACCTTTTTTCCACCAGCGGCTTTATTTCTAAACATCAGTGTGTGCTCTTTAAGGATAGGTGATTCCAAAGGTTCATATTATCACTAATAGATCTTTACCTAGAGCTTTCTTGATGTAGTAATTTCCTTTCCGCTGGCCACTTAAATTTTTTTCTTGCTGCACTCTGCTGAGAATTTAACAATTTAAATTGTATAGCTGTTGATATCTGTAATGTTGACTGAATACTGCTGTAATATAAACATCATGCAACAGGAGGTGGCTTATCTTATTGAGTTTTTGAGAAGACATTGCAATCTTCATAATGTGCAGCCAGCAAGCTGAGATTTTTCAACTTCCCTGCCATTTTATTCAAAGTAGTTCTGAATTCATGATCTGACCATTATGTCATTCTATTCTTGATGTAAGCAAGAATGGTCATTGCAGTTGAGTATACAATATGTGCGAGTACTTTATCAACATATTAGGTGTCCTGATATCTCATAGTAACATAAGACTGATGGTTTCTGAACTTGAGATAGCTGACCTGGCATTGGAATTTTTACTACAATTGTGCTGACTGGTGTTCAAATCATAATTGATATTTCAGTATTTTAGAATTTATTAATATACTGTTCTTCGAAAGGAATGTGTTCCATAAGGAAGTACCATCAATTATTAATATTTTTAGGTAGAATTCTTCCTCTTTGCCTTGAAATAATAATTTGAAACCAGCATTTAAATGTTATTTGCAGCCAAGAGCACCTATTAGCAATAATGTATCCTTGTGGAATTACGCTCACCATTAAATGGTATTTAGTGCTTTAATGACTTGCACTAAAATTCAGCAATGGTAGAAGCTAATGCTCTCTGTATCGTACAAAATGTAACAAAGATTGTTTGTATACTTTGGGAATTTTTATATATTCAAATTATTTCTGTCGCATCTCACCTTGCTATATAACATTTTATCCTGAAATGTAATGGAAAATAAGTTCAAATCTATTCTAAATGCCTGTACTGCTGTTCTGTTCTAATCAGTTACTTTTAATTTTTAGCTTTTCATGCCTATGGAAAAGCAGGCAAAATGCTGGTTGAGACCAGGTAAGCTTGACTTCCACAATTCAAGGTAGCTTTTTTAAACAATAAAATTCTTTCATTAAGCACACTTGCACTATACTTTAAAGCTGTCATAAAACCTAGATAACTTGTCAAGCCATGATTCCACAGCAAGCGTTGCGTTTAACATTGAACCAAAAAAATGGTTGTCACACCAATCCTTACCTTGTGCTAATTGTCTCTTTGAAGAAGACCTGTTACGCGATCAACTGGGAAAATCTTGTCTTTTATGAGGTTCAACCTATGATTACTGAGAATCATGTAATTCTGAAGTATCTGGATTATGCAGTTTGTAATAGAGAAAAAGATCAAGAGGTTCCCGCCTCAGGCGACTGACTGTGTGGAGTTTGCACGTTCTCCCCGTGTCTGCGTGGGTTTCCTCCGGGTGATCCGGTTTCCTCCCACACTCCAAAGATGTGCAGGTCAGGTGAATTGGCCATGCTAAATTGCCCGTAGTGTTAGGTAAGGGGTAGATGTAGATGTAGGGGTAAGGGTGGGTTACGCTTCGGCGGGGCGGTGTGGACTTGTTGGGCCGAAGGGCCTGTTTCCACACTGTAAGTAATCTAATCTAATCTCATCTAAGTAATCTAATCTACAAGGTTACAGATGTTTACCAAGGCACCACCCATATTCCGTTTTTCTTGTGAAGCTATCACCTGGGTGATTTAATTCCATTGAGTAGCTTGCTGGCCTTAACACTGACTTGGGTTAAGATCAAATCTAATTGAAAGGATGAGTAGCTTTCAGTTTTAACAACGAGTAGTGAAGGCAGGTGCAACCTTGTCGTTATAGAGTAAAGGCCTCAAGCTCAAAGTACCACAAGCTTGGAACTCAGTCTGTCAGTTGGTGCACACAATCAGATTTCATCGGTTGTTGTTATGAAAAATGTCATGCTGACTTGGTGGGATTTTGATGTTGGGGAAACTACAACAAAGCATTGGAGAAGACTGCTAGACGCTCTCTACATTTAACTGTTGTGACTACCATAAGAGAGCTTGCTATTAACACATATCCAAAGTGGAAAATTTAAATTTCCCTTAGCTAACATGATTTTAAAAATCACGATTTACAAAAACTTAAATCTGTTTTCATCAGAATCTAAACATAGTTAGTGAATACTTTTCTCTCATTTAGTCAGACCTGTCAATCTATTTTCAAACATTAGCTGCATTCACTCTGGCATTCAGTATTGTACAAAATTGATGGTTGATTGGCAAGAAGTGATTTTAAGGCAATCAAAAACACACTTTGGTTCTCTTCTCTAAGTGAGCATATCTTTTTGAGATCATGGATGTCTATGAACAAGGTGTTCTTTGTAACTTTGTTTAGATTTTCATCAAACTTGTTGTCTAAACTACCTATGTTCTGTGTGCTAATTTTGAAAACAGAAGTACTTGAAACTTAATAAAAATGTTGGACTGCTATTTTCCGGTCAACTTTCTACAGAATCGCAGAATTGTTTTGGTGCAGGTGGAGGCCATTTGGCCCATCATGTCTGGTCCTGGTCATTAAATATGCATCATTATCTAGTGCCAATCTCCTGCTTTTCTGCCATACCTTGCATGCTATTTTTAAGCAACTAATCATGCAATTCCTTCTTGAATGCCTAATAAAAATATTTATTTCGAATTAAAGTCAGGACTGTAAATCATGCAAATTTGCTATTTGTAAGTTGCTTAGCAAAAGATTAGTTTGTTAACCAATCTGAGGTTTTAATCCTTAGTTTTAAAGACAGTTTTAAGCTTTTTCTGCAGGATGTTACCCATAGTGCTCTAAACTTGAACTGATGTTTGATGGGAAAGAGAGATTCTCAAATTGTAAGTAAACAAGGCTGAGTGCTATTGGATTAGTATTTAGATTTTGGATTGGTTGTGGGGCAATTCACTTGTGTTTTGCCATTTGTCTTTTACTGTGAGATGAATAAAAGCAAAATGATACACTTGGATAGGGGCGATGTCAAGCACATGAACTCTGCTGGTATCCTGCTTGAGGCTGCTGAGTGGGAAGTGGACCTGGGCATTTTAATGCAATAGTTGTGGAAGCCCCATGAACAATGTAGCAAGACTGTTGTAAGAGTGAATAGAGTATTAGGATCTACTGCCAAGTCAATGAATATAAAACAATAAATATTATTTATCTGGCTAAATCTAGAATGCTGTATATGGTTTGTTTCCTTTATCAAGTCGAAATATAGACTTTGGAAAAGGTTTTTGTAGAACAGTTATTTTAAGATTCCTTAGTTATTACAATAGATCGAGGGATTGGCGCTTTTTACCCTAGAAAAACATAGAACTTTGAGGAGACTCTCTCAAAATATTTAATGATGGAAGGTTTTGCTTCAGAAAAGTGGATAGTCTACTTGAGCGATATAGTTCAGGGAGGATATGAAATTAAAATTCTCTCAAGATAGATTTGGGTTATATATTGGAAGTACTTTGTGTACAGTGAGTGACCATTCTTAAAATTGCAGTGATTCAAAGCAGAACTGGATGAATTCAAAAACAAAAGTTTGTGCAAACAGAGCCTATAACGTAGAGAAATGTTTCAAGACTTTTCATAAAAGCTCAGACAAAAATGAATTGAAGTTAGGAGGGTTATTTAAAAGTTTGATCAGTATCAGAAAGAGCCTTGAGAAAGGAACTAAATATAGGGCACCCTAAATATAGGGTAGAATTCTGTAGCTTATTGCTTCATTAACTGTAGGCATGTATTGTGATGAGGACAGCAGAGGAATCTCAATCCCAGAGTTAGAAGGCTGCAGATTTCTTGGAAGTGTTCCAAGTTTAGATAGGCTAGCCTATGTAGGGTGTTAAATTGAAAGCTTTGTGGACCAGCAGTCTGTATAGGTTGCAAAGCAAGAGTGATGAATTAGAGGGATTTCTTGAAGATCATAATGCAGACTGTAGCATTTTTTGATGAAGTTTTATTTGAGGAGGATGGAGAATGCAAGATAAGCCAAGAGAGTCTGAAAATAGTTCTAGAGTGGCCAACGTAATTGCAGGTGGAAGATAAGCTGATTGTTGTGGGATGTGCTACTGTGTCATTGTGGTCTCCTGGAATCCCTTTAATTGCCTTCAGAAGCTGGAGGGGAATTACCACAAATATGTTTCCTGTGTTGATCCAAGTTGCTTTTCCTCTCTTTTAACCTTTTTGGGGATGTATTGTGTAGGTGGTACAGCATGCTTTTTAGGGATACTACTTTGGTTGTCTCTGTTTAAGAATTTTTTTTATTCATTCATGGGATGAGGGCATTGCTGGTGAGGCCAGCATTTATTGCCCATAGGGCAGTCAACCACATTGCTACAGGTCTGGAGTCACATGTAGGCCAAACTGGGGAATAATGGCAATTTCCCTTAAAAGACATGAGTGAACCAGATGGGTTTTTCCAACGATTGACAATGGTTTCATCTTCAGACCTTAGTTTAGACTTTTTTAAAATTTGAGTTCAATTTCTGCCATCTGCCGTGGTGGGATTTGAACCCAGGTCCTAAGAACATTACCTGGGTCTCTGGATTAACAGTTCAGTGATAATACCACAAGGTCATCAATTTCTCTGAATTGGCTTTCAGAAAAATGTATTATTGCTTCAGCTACTTGACCGGAGCTGAAAAGTTACTGAAATCTCTTGTGGAGGGAAAGGAGAAGGGCAGTAGAAAGGGAATTTGGCCTAATTTTAGTGGAATGCAAAATAGTGTGGGGTTATAGATCCGCATGACATACCATGACAAATTTCCTTACAGGAGGAGCTACAAACGACGTGTTAAAATCTGGAGGAAACGTTAATAGCTTTGTATTAAAGCTAGTAGTTTGTCTCTTATGCAAGATGTTTTTTATTCATTTGTGGGATATGGATGTCACTGGTCAGCATTTATTGTCGGCCCCTAATTCCCATTCAGAAGGTGGTGGAAAACTGTTTTTTTTAATGGTTGTATTTCACGTGCTGTAGGTTGACCCACAATTTCCTTAGGGAGGAGATACCAGGTTTTGACAGTAACAGTGAAGGAACGATAATCTGTTTCTAAATCAGGATGGCGAATGGCTTCAAAAGAAACTTACAGATGGTAATATCCCCATGTATCTGCATCCATTGTCCTCCTTGATAGAAGTGGTTTTGGGTTTAGAAGGTGCTGGCTAAGAATCTTTGGTGAATTTCTGTAGTGCATCTCGTTCTATTGAATGTAGGTGGTGGAGGTAGTGGCTATTTGTGGTACCTGTCCAGCTAATTGCTTTGTCCTGGATGGTGTCAAACTTCTTGAGTATTGTTGGAACTATATCCAGCTAGAAAAGTAGGGATTATTCCATCATACTCCTGCCTTGTGCATTATAATTGGTCAGGCTTTGGGGAGTCAGGAGGTGAATTACTCACTGCAGTATTCCTAACCTCTGACCTGCTCTTGTAGCCACTGTTTATGTGGCAAGCCCACTTGAGTTTCTGGTCATTGCTAAGTGCAGGATGTTGATAGTGAGGGATTCAATGATGGTAACACTGTTGAATGTCCAGGCAGAGTGGTTAGATTGTATCTTAGTGGTAATGGTCATTGCCTGGCATTTTTGTGGTGTGTATATTACTTGCAAGTTGTGAACTCCAGCATGGATATTGTTCAGATCTTGCTGCATTTGAACATGGACTGCTTCGGTATCTGAAGAGTCTTGAATACTGCTGAACATTGCACAATCCGAGGCAAACTTTCCCAATTCTGATCTTATGATTGAGGGAAGGTCATTAATGGAACAGCTGAAAATGATTGTGCCAGAGGAATTTCAGCAGCCATGTCCTGGAGCTGAGGTGACTAACCTTCAACAACTACAACTATGTTTCTTTATGCCAGACATGACTCCAACCAGTGGAAAGCTTGCCTCATTGTCCAGTTCTGTTAGGCTTTCCTGATATCATGCTTGGTTTACTACAGCCTTGATGTCAAGGGCCGCCATTCTCACCTCTGGAATTTAGTTCTTTTATCTGAGTTGAGTCAATGACATCAGGAGCTGAATGGACCTGACTGAACCCAACTGGGCATCATTGCGCAGGTTATTTCTGAGCAGTTGCAGCTTCGTAGCACTGTTCATCTCACATTCCATCACTTTACTGATGATTAAGAGTCAACTGGTGGAGTGGTGATTGGCTGGGCTGTATTGTCCTACTTTGTGTACAGGATATACCTAGGGGTATCTACTTGTTGGGTAGATTCCAGTGTTGTCGCTGTACTGGAAGAGATTAGCTAGGGGGGTGGCAAGTTCTGGAGCACAAGTCTTAAGTACTATTGCTGGAATGATTTCTGGGCCTGTAGCTTTTGCAGTATCCAGTGCCTCCATTGGCTGAAGCCTGGTATCTGTGATGCTGGGGATCACTAGAGGAAGCTGCTGGGCACTTCTGACTGAAAATTGGTGTGAATACGTCAACCTCGTATGTTTTGGGCTGATGCATTGATGTTTTGGGCTGTTTCATCATTGAGAATATTTGTGGAACTGTCCCTTCAAGTGAGTTGTTCAATGTCTGCCACCATTCATGACTGATGTGGCAGGACTGCAAAGCTTAGATCTGATCCATTGGCTGTGGGATCGCTTAGCCCAGTCTATCGCTTGCTGCTTGTGCTGATTAGTTTGTAAGTAGCCCTGTTTGGTAGCTTCACCAGGTTGAAACCTCATGTTAAGATATACCTGGTGCTGTTCCTGGCATGCTGCCCTGTACTGTCTTGGGTTGATCGCCTAGCTTGATCGTAGTAGTTGAGTGGGGGATATGCTAGGCATGAGGTTGATGGCCCACAGTGCTTCAAGGATGTCCAGCCTTGTGTTGCGACATCTGTTTCAAGTCTGTGCCATTTACCCTCGTGGCAGTGCCACACAACACGGAGATTGGGAACAACGTGAAGGCAAGACTTCATCTCTATAAGGATGGTTCAGTGGTCACTCTTACTGATACTGTCATGGACAGATGCATGTGCAGCCAGCAGATTGGTAAGGATGAGGTCAAGTATGTTTTTCCCTGTTGGTGATTTCCTCACCAGATGCAGTCCAGTTGCTATGCCCATTAGGACCTCACCAGCACGATTAGCAGTGCTTTTGCCCTGTGCCTTTGCCATCCTCGATGCCTCCACCAAATGTTGTTCAATATGAAGGAGTACAGATTTATCAGCCGAGGGAGGACTATTTATGGTAACCAGCAAAAGGTTCCTTTCTCTGTTAACCTGAAGCCATAAAACTTAATGCTGTCTGGAGTCAATGTCGAGGACTCCCAGTGCAACTCCATCCCAGCTGTGTACCACTGTTCTGCCACCTCTGCTGGATCTATCCTGCTGATGGGATAGGACATATCCAGGGATGATGTCTGGGACATTTTCTGTAAGATATGATTCTGAGAGTGTAACTGTCAAGCTGTTGCTTAACAAGTCTGCTAGACAGTGCTCCCAATTTCACCACTAGTCCTCAGAAGATGAGGATTTTGAAGGATTGACAGAGCTGCCTCTGCTGTCTTTTTGGTGCCTAGGGCAACACTAGGTGGTTTGTCCAGCATCATTTCTTTATTGGAACTTCATAACAATTGATACAACTCCACCATATTTCTATGGGTCTGAAGTCACATGTAGGCCAAACCAGGTGAGAGTGGCAGATTTCCTTTCCTGAAGGGCATTCATGAACCAGATGTGTGTTTCTAACAATCAACAGTGGTTCTGTGATCATCAGTAGATTCTTAATTCCACGTTTTTTATTGAATTAAAATTCCACTATCTCTCATGGTGGGATTTGAACCCAAGTCCCCAGAATGTTATCTGAATTTCTGAATTAGGAGCCAAGGGATAATAGCACAAGGCCAGCTCCTCCCCTAAAAATAATTCCTCGAGTGCTCCACAGATAAGAAAAGACAAAATAAGTAAGTGAAATAAGTGTAGGATGTTAAGGCACATAAAAGCAAAAGAGCTTCCATCTTAGACTGTTAAGAGTTAACACTTGTATCTTATTAGAACGCTGATCACATTACTCTAGAGGTCGTTTACAATTTAAACTGTAATATTTCAGTCTTGACAACTAATCCATGCAGCCAAATAATTGTAGAGCAATGTTCTTCACTAATTATAGACTTCCTTTCTTCAGTAATTAGAGTGTAATTGACTTGGACTGAAAGGACAGGCCTCTACTGCTTGGCATCTTCTTTGCATCTTCGGTTAAAATGCAGCATTGTGAAATGCTTCCTGAAAAGATGTGTTTCAAATTGCTTTGTAACTGTGTACTGGGCTGCTTTTACATTGCCACATAAATGTATTGCAGTAAATCGAACTTGAATGCTAGGTTGGTGATTTGACTTTTCTAAGTATTTTGCCTTAATTTTGAAATTGTCTCCAGTAGATGACTTTACCTTTACCCTATAGTTTTGAAGTTGTACATTATAATTGATATGAATCTACTTCTGGAAAGGCCTAAAAATTTGAGATTTTGTGAAGCTGTGACTTTTTCATTGCCGAAGTAAGTGACTACTCTAGCCTGTGTCCTCAGAGGGAGATTTTCTTTTAAATAGTTTTTGAGAGGTGGTGGAGACGTGGTATTGTAACTGAATGAGTAATCTGGAATCCCAGGCAAAGGTTCTGGCGGCATGGATTCAAATCTTTTCATGGCAGATGGTGAAGTTTGAATTCAATACAATCTGAAATTATAAACTAGCTTAATAACAACCACATAACTGTTTATTCTGTATATATGTGACCTGTCACTCCAGGAATTTCTATGCCCAACCATCTTCTGCTGTTTCATCAATGACCTTTTTCTTCCTCCACAAGACCATTCACTGATGATTGCACGATGTCCAGCACCATTTGGAGATTTTTTTCCAATATGAACGCTGTCTGTTCAAATGACAAGACCTGGACAATAATCAGATTTGGGCTGCTAACATTTTTGGGACACAAGTTGCAGTCACTGACCATTTCCAAAAAGAAGAAATCTGATTAACCACCTCGAAATTCAGTGGCATGAATATTACTGACCACTATCGGCAACCCTTGGGTTACTATTGAGCAGAAAGATGGAGTTGCAGTAGTCACACACACTGATGCGTGCGCACACATATGCACATGTCAGATGCTAGAAATTTCTTTGGTAAGCATTGACCTCTCTGCCTGCCCACCGCCTATGAAACAAGACAGGAGTTAATGCACTATTCTCCACTTGCCTAGATGGATGAAGTCCAAGAATATATTGAAGCGCAAACAATCCAGAACAAAGCATCCTGCTTGCATTGGTAGCCCCCATCCACCACCTTCAAGATTCATTTCCTCTCCATCACCACCATGTAGTGCTAGCAGTGTCTATCATGCAGTACATGCACTACAGCAACGTAACAAAGTTTTCTTCAGTAGCAGCTTCCACATTTGTGACTTCTACCGCTCCTCAGCCCATTGGCCTATCTGGTCCAGATCCTGTTGTAATCGGAGGTAACCCTCTTTGCTGTCTACTTTGGTGTCATCTGCAAACTTAGTAACTGTACCTCATGCTCGCATCCAAATCATTTATGTAAATGACAAAAAGTAGCAGACCCAGGACCGATCGTTGTGGCACTCCACTGGTCACAGGCCTCCAGTCTGAAAAACAGCCCTCCTCCACCACCCTCAAATTTCCTCCAAAGGTTTCTGGATAGTGATCAAATGTAAGAGCTAAGAGACATGTATTTTTGTTTGTATTTTTACATTTGGCTCATTTTATTGAGGTTTGTTGAAGGTTTCTATCATTCCAGCTGAAATAATCTATAAAACCCTGCAGATGGAATATAAAACTTAAGATATGCACTGGTCTCTGAGTTTATATCATGATGTGGTGCAGCTACCTCTAAGCTTGCTATGGCTTCGGGTAAATGGTGAGGGTTAAATTTTATTTCAGGCAATTAATTATGGGCTTCTGTTTACTTTATAGCTTGATTGGTTTGATGTTAGGTACCTGTATCGCTTTTTACGTCGTTATTGCTGATTTAGGATCCAATTTCTTTGCTCAATTGCTTGGACTTCAGGTAAGTGGATTTTGCATAGAGTCTAAATTGAGTTCAAAAAGGTTCACTTTCAAGAGTGGCACACAAATGCAATTATGAAGTTGCACCCCTCAGCCAAATAAAATATGCAACGTTTTATGATCTAGTTATTCCAAACAATGAGCTAATAGAAGCGCTATCCATTTATGGGGCGGTGGCGGTCAGGGGGTGATCTTCCTGAAGTGGCTTAATAATATATGTTATGCAGATCATAAACTTGGAAACATTTGATCTGTACTCCATCTTTCTTTTGTCATTTTGATTTCAATTCTTAAGCTGCACTATAATTAAAGCACTCTAAAATCATGCATATAAATGAGCTGCCAAATCTTTCTGGCAATATTTTCATTTTGGGGTGCAAGTATCTACCAAAGTCTGAGTTTCATTCTGAATGCTTGTGAAGTCAGTTAAGTCCTCAACAGATTGACAGCTTTGTAACTCACTCCCTGATTTCTATAGCGTTCTATTATTCTTTTGAATTTTCTGACAGTAATAATCTTCTATGATGACCTTACAATGACCTTACACCAACTGCTGCTGTTATATTTTTGATGCTGCCTATAACTGACATTATTATTGTACTCCCTTGAGTAAATCTGAATTTTTTTTATAAAAATAGATGATAAACGAAGAATAGAAGACTACAATTTAATCTTGAGTTTCAAGTGACAACCATAAACCCTTCAAGATTCATGTTGCTTAGTTCTGACCTTGTTTGAATGCTCTGATTAAATTATAATATTATTACTCCATTGATTTATATTTTTAGGTATATTGCATTTTTTTGTTCATGTAATCTGTTTACTACAGGACCATACCTTGTTATAAGAAATGAACTTGTGCAGTAACCTGTTGGCATGATGGAATTCTAACATCATTTTGCACTTTCACTATCTTTTTTTTCTTTAGGTAACTCCAGGATTTCGAGCATTCTTGCTATTTGCAGTCTCTGTATTTATAGTGCTGCCACTGAGTTTGCAACGGAACATGATGGCTTCTATCCAGTCCTTCAGTGCTATGGCTCTCATATTCTACACACTCTTCATGTTTGTCGTGAGTACCCTACCTTTTACATTTGACAGTCAATTCTTCAAAATCTTTCATTTCTCACTTCCTCTGGTGTGCAGGTTCTCAGCATCCGTGTAACTATTCTTTTAAAGTGTGGTATTTATTGGAACTTCAAACTTTCACTAGTAATGCTGTATATTGCCAATTTCTAGAATTGAAGCTTTAAATATGTTGTTTAAAGTAGGATAAAATTGAATGTGAAATTAATAAATGTGTTGGAACTAAATTGGTACATGTTAGCAAAGTAGAAAGTTGTCTTGACTGTGGAATTATGATTGTTTGCAAAATGTTTGATCATCTCAAATCAAAAAACAATCCAGAACAAATTTTTAGTGTAAAATTAAAACTTTGCAATATTTCCACATTTTTAAATCAACATTAAATTTTGGAGAACATCACAATGGAATCGATTACTTAAGTACTTCTAGTAGTGAAGCTAATTTTAAAAGAACACTTAGAATTCACTGTCCCTCTCATCATTTAATGTTATCAAAAAATAATTCGAAGAAGCTTGCAAAGTTCAAATTAAGTCAACAGTAGGAAATTCTTAAAATGCACTTATGTAAAAGCCAGGTTTATGTATTAGGCTTTATTTCAGATTTGTAGCATCTACAGCATTCCCATTTTAAATTTACTTCTGTTAATAGCCATGCACAAAGCACAAATAAAACAGGGATTTAAATTCAGGTTAGTAAATATTTAATTTTAATTTCTCCAATAAAATGCTGTAGTAGCATTTTCTGAGTAACTGCAATATTTGTTGGATAAGCATTAAAGTAAATGTATGTCGAGGTAATCTTTATCGTTATATTGTTAAGATGTGTGAATGTACTCTGGGATGGACACAGTTGAGGAACATATTGCGGTTATTGCCACAGTGGAACCGTTTATAATGCTGTACTGTAGACATAGTAAAGTAATACGTCGTATTCATCAATTGCTCACTCGTATGAGAGTAATAAATATGTATATGAGGTAGTACTGTTTTTTTTCAATCCTCATAATATCTGCAGGTAATTGTTTTGTCTGATATTTAGTATACACGATCACGAGCTGCTTTAGGTCAGATTTGGTCATTTGTTGAAAGTTTATACGAAGTACAGTGATTACTGGACTTTATTTTCAGTTGTTTTAAAAATGTAGTAATTGTTTCACTTTTAAAAGGAAAAATAAATGCATATTGATGTACATTAACTTTAGCAATTTAAGTTTGACCTTATTTCTATTTCTGAGCAGAGAAACAAATTGCATAATGAAAACAATTTCAAATGTAATTTCAAACATGTATTGTTTCCGTCCCTTCTTGAAAGACAGTAATTGCCTCAGCGCATGTGTTCTCATTTGGGTTCAGTAGTACTAAAATGATGTAGTATAAATGGGTCAAAAATCAGGAATAAAATGTGGGTTCAGATGTTAGAACATATGACATGAGAATTGGGAACAGGAGTAGGACATTTATCCCAAATCTGCACCATCAATTTACAATATCATGGCTGATCTGCCCCAGGTCTCACTCCTCTTTTGTGCCAATTCCTTCATATCCTTCAGTTCCTCTATTTATTAAAAATAATAATGATTTGGAGATGCTGGTGTTGGACTGGGGTGTACAAAGTTAAAAGTCACACAACACCAGGTTATAGTCCAGCAGGTTTAATTGGACTATAACCTGGTGTTGTGTGATTTTTAACTTTATTAAAAATAAGATTGTCCACCTGTTTAATACTGTCCATGATCTCGCCTCCGTAACTTTCTGGGTAGAGAATTCTAGACATTCATTACCCTCCTGAGAAAAGAAATTCCTTTGTGTCTCAATTTTAAATGACTGTGACTGCGTCCTCCAGCTTGAGATGCCCCACTAATGGAAATATTTTTGAAACAGCTACCCTGTCAAGCCCCCTCAAAATTTTCTTTCAATAAGAGCACCATTCATTCTTCTAAACTGAAATGAATGAAAGCCTAACCTGTTCAACTGTTCTTGATATGCCAACCCCTTCCCAGAAATCGACCACATGAACCCTCTGGAGATACTTCCGAAGTCTGTCTCTCCTTTTTAAAATACAGGAGCCAAAACTATACGCAGTTCTCCATGTTTTAACATTTCTTTTTTTCAACTCTAATCGCCTAGCAAGAAACGTCAGAATTCCAATTATCATCATTATTGCAGTTGCATTAGCACTTTAATGTTTTGAAACACTGACATCCTTCTGTGCTGTACTTTTTATAGGTAGTAAATAATTGAGGCACTAGGACTAATCCTTGGGGCACTTCACCAGTTACATATTTCTAACCTGAAAAAGAACTATTAATCCCAATTTTTGTATTCTGTGTATTAACCAATCCTCAGTCCATGCAAATACAATACCTATCTTTTGCAATAACTTCATGAATACCTCTTAGAAATTTACCTTCCTTAGCATCTTGCTTATCTGATACCTTTTGAGATGCTTTCAGAGTTCTCCACCATGAAGACTTTAGAATATTGGTTTGAACTACCTGCCATTTCCCTGTTGCTGTTATCAATTTCCAGTAACATCTGTGAAGGATCTCTCTGCTACTTTACATACTTTTTCCAATTTACCAATCGACTTTTGATTGGATACTCTCCTACCAGTCAGTTGGGAGATATCAATGAAGCATTTCCAAAGGAATGACTCCACACCTCAGGACTTGCCCATGGATATCATTGCAATAAATAGATGTAAATTAGAAGAATGCATTTGTCTAATTTTCCTTTTGATGGTATGAGAATCTTCCAAAACTCTGAAATATGGAAAGGAAGTGCAATTAGAGGAAGGATTGAAAAGCATGCATTATGTTTTGAAGGTGATGACGATTTAACATGCAAGTGTAAACTTCCTGACTAATTGGCAAACTCTACACTTATGACCACAATTGTAATGCTCTGATCCAGTGCTATTAATTTCTGCTACTGGTTTGCTTTGGTGCTGAATTTAATAGATCATAAGTTTCATCTAAAAGGTAACAAATAAGAAATGAGAGAATTTGGGCCATGTCCTTGCTTACCTGATCCATTTGGATTAATAGAATACACTAAGAAGGATCGTTATTAGCCTCAGTGATTTACAAGCTCATAATTTATGAGCATCCACATAGTACAGTCTATAAAGTGACTTTATTCAAACAAAATTCTACATTAATATTTAGAGTGCAGATTTACTTTTTTTAAAAAAAGCTAAAATGTTTTAGAACTTCTTCCCAATCATTGAGTTGTGCCTATTGCAAGCAATGAAATTTGAAAAACAAATCAATAATCTATGTTGCTGTTTGTTAACTGTGAGAAGTGGAACCATAGATAAGATTCTAGCATTTTTTGCTATTCTGAATTACCACAATTTAGATGACCATGAATGTAAAACTTTCATTTCCAGCATGCAGTATTTATAAAAACAGTGCAACTTCTATTACCAATTGGAAGTGTGATAGAAAATGGCAAGTTGGAATCTTCCATATCAGAATTACCATACAAAATTGTTTAGTAAAGCTGCCTGTTTACACTGTCACCAAATATGTGTTAGACTATGACTGGCTGTGGATTTATTATAAAGGCCCTGCAGTAAATGCTAGGTAGAGAAAGTACTACACTTACCGAGACATCGAACCTCCCACACAGCACTGATTTACTTGCCGCAGTTATAATACATAACAAAATAAATTAGCTAAATTAAATGCCATACTTCCCTTACCCTACAGTCTGTACCACCACCACCCCCCCCCCCCACCCCCCAAACCACCCACAAAAAAAGACTGTGCAGGAAACCCCTTCAGTCCTGTCTAATAGCTGAGTTGGAACTTAGTTGGGATGTTTAAACCCAGAGGCATTATTTCGAATTCAACAACAGAATACATTTGTAACGTACTTAATTCAATTTCATTTGAGTTTGACCAAACAATATTACAAGCTGAGCTTATTGGAAGTTGAGAAGTTTGATTACTGAAATAATATATCTTGATTATATTCTGTACTTGTTAAAGCATCAAAAGTGTATTTTATAGGGGAGCAGTTGTACATGTTAGATAAAATGGATGCAAGAACTTGCAAGTAGTTAAGGACTGCATATGTAACATTAGTTTGTGACAAGCCAACAGGTTTGTTTTAATGCAGCAACCAACTCAGACAGTGACAGTGAGACCAACACTGCATCAACAGTCAGTGCTCCCCTGGCATTGTGGCACAAATGAATGTAACACAATTTTATATAAAACCTATTTGCTTTGACCAAATGACTTGAAATTTGGTGAAATACCAAAAATGCTATATTTTTCTTAGTACATATTGTTCTTACCCTCAAGGAATTCTATTATTTTTTAAAAATCTCTTCTGTCTTTCCACATATTTGTTCCATAAATTTATAGTGTTGTCTTCAGTTGAGAGTGGGACTGTTGAGTCTTGACAACTCCAGGTACAGAAAGTAGTCTCAGAAACAGGCCATTCATTCAGTCCTGCAAGTCCACTCTGCCATTCAGTATGATCATGGTAATCCATTCATTGTATGAAAGTTGCTGTTTGGTGAATCGTCTCACAACTGCCGTGTGGAGAGGCTAGGGCAGTGCTTTCCAGATTTTTTTTTCCCATTTTGACCCCGTGTTTAGGCTTTTAAGTTGTCTCAATTCCTCAGTGAGAACAGAGGGAATAGAGTACAGAGGCCGAGCAAGAGTGGGAGCACAGCTGGTATAGTGTGCTCTTGGACCCTAAAATTTCACTTCATGGCCCCATAAACCCTGGATTAAAGTTCTCTTCAGGCTTATTTTCCCCTGGTTGTGGTCCTCCTCAAAATTCCTCCAAGTTGAGGAATTTCTGTTGCAAGGGAAGCTTGCAAGGATTTGTGCTTGATAACACGAGGACATCTATCTGCAAATTAAGATTTCAAATGTCTGCCTTTTACACTTTGCCTACTTTTGATCAAAAATATTTGTTTGTATTTCTATAAATTTGAAATGATGAAAAAATAGTTGACTGAATATTTATATTTCAAGCTGCTTTGTTTTAGGATTTACATCTATAGATCTTTCCTTAAGGCTTCCCCTCCCCCGCAATGATTGTCAGGAATCTGTACTGTATCCACTCTTGTTCCTTCACTCCTCCTCTCACAACATCCCTTACAGAATAGCAATATGGTTTCCCTTGTCCTTGCCTTTCACCTCAATCAACTTTAAATCCAAAATTTCATCTCTAGCCTTTTCTTTCACCTGCAGCATAATGCTACTATCAAGCACACCTTAAGCCTTTCCGTTTGCATTCCGAAGGATCTTTTCCTCTGACTCTGGTCCATTTACTCTCCCAAGAAGGTTTTCCACAGTACCTTCACCTTCTCGCTGTCCAATGCTTGAAATTAATTTTTTTTAAACTTAATGTGTTCACCGTTTGCAATATGGTCTCTACATTCAAACTAAATGGGGGTTCCTGGCCACTTTATGGAACATTTCTGCTGAGTTCACAAGCACAATCCTGAGTTTCCAGTATCTTGCCGTTTGAATTCTCCATCTTGTTCTCACACTGACATCTCTGTCCTCTGCCTGCTGTAGTTTCTGTGAAGCTCAATTCAAGCTCATGAAACAGGGTCCCATTTTTCAATTTGGTCACTTAGATTCAGCATTGTGTTCAACATACAGTAAACTCTCCTGTTGTAATTTCATTTTGATTTGCATATGTCAGTCTTAACCCAGCCTCTGCTATCAGATATGATTTTATTATTCTGGCATTCATGCCACCCTGATCAAATATTTTATTTGTTTGCCATAACCATTACCACTGTCTTCGCTCTTTGCATTGTGAAATCTTTTGCCATTTAATTTCTCCTGCTCACCGACCTACAATAGATTTCTTTTGTTCTTTTTACTTGCTCTGCCTATTACATTTCTATATATCTTGAATTGTGAAGAAATGCCTTTGACCTGAAATGTTAACCCTGTTTCTGTCCACAGATGCTGCTGGACCTGCTGAGTGTTTCCAGAAGTTTGGTTTTGTCTCCAATTTCAAATATCTGAAGTATTGTGCTTTTATAATAGTGTACAATAGATTTCCAGATACATCAGACACAAATCCAAGAATCATTCAAAAGGATAAGTCACTACAGTGATCTCTGGGGCCAGTCCAGATGGATGAATTGAGGTGGACCAAATAGTCCCCCTCATTTGCAATGCTCTGTTAATCTTGTAATCCTTAAAAGGTGATGCTTAGAGCTATTTATTTACTAACTGATAACCTTGGTGATTTCTCTTCCCACAGATTGTGCTGTCTTCCTTCAAACACGGCCTCTTCAATGGTCAGTGGCTTAGCCGAGTCAGTTACGTTCGCTGGGAAGGCTTTTTTCAGTGCATTCCTATCTATGGCATGTCTTTTGCTTGCCAATCGTAAGTACTTTGTTTTCTTTTTCTAAATTGTTTTGTGCTGTTTCTACAGCAACAACATTTCATCCTTAAAGCTTACTAGTTGTTATTCATTAAACATGGATTAATTAGTCCTGTGTGATCTTACAGGAGGAATTGGGCAACAACGTGCATTTACAGTGTCTTAATTTTAGAAAAATTTCCCTAGACACTTCGTGAACATTAAGAGGCGAGCAAGAGCTTGTTTAGAGGTGGGTTTTCAGGAGGGCATTACTGAAGAACAGGGAAAGTGGCAGGTTGAAGTGTTGTACAGATTGGCCTAACGCCGAATTCAATGAAAGCAGGGGGGTTACCCGTAGTGGGGTGAAAAGAGAGATGAATGTGCAAAAGGATATTGTTGGAACTGTAGAACTAGAAGTGATAATTCAGAGAGGTGTTTGGCAAAACACATGTTTTAAATTTAAAGACAAAAATTGTAAATTGGAGTTATTGAAAAATTGGGATCCAGTTTAGGTAGTATCGGGTGTTGACTGGAAGAGTGGGATTTGAAATAGGGTAAGGCTTTTGCCCGAAACGTCGATTTCACTGCTCATTGGATGATGCTGCCTGAACTGCTGTGCTCTTCCAGCACCACTAATCCAGTATTTGCTTTCCAGCATCTGCAGTCATTGTTTTTACCTCTAAGAAATGAAAGTGAAATTTGTTACATCACCTAAATGCATCTTTTCTCTTAGGACCAGTACTTTTTCCGTCTTTAGGAAGGTAATTTGGCAATAAAGATGCACCTGTCCTCCACACAAAGACGCCCTTAACTTGTAGATTTTGTTGAACTAATTTTATATAGCACAATAAAATTCTCATTATTAGTTGGTTTCAGTTATTGATGTAGCTGCTGTGTGAAATTCAAATTATTTAAGATAATTCTAGTTTGATATCACCTTTGCAAGGGATTGCTAACCTGGGTAGAACTGATGCATTGAACTCCAATGAACTGTTACAAATAACCGGAAGCTGTCCAAATTTTATTCATGTTATTCTGCTTCAGTTAAAGAACATACAAGCAAATTCCTTAACTCTGGCCGCACTGAAATTCATGGTATTGAAGTTCTTTTATATTCACAACATTACTTTAGTGCAATTCTGTGCCAGTGCTCCATATGCAAATTGCTTAGCATTAAAATGCATTTTATTGCATAAGTGCTGAAAAAACAAAATTAACAAACTGTTACTAAAAGTATTAAGGTGGAAATCTCCTTGTGCTCCCAAAACAGGTAAATTGCACTTCAAAATATACATGCATCTACTGAAAATGAGAAGCTGCCATTGAGTTATATACTCTTCAATATGTTACTGCTTAGGTTCGTGGGAATTTTTTTAAAGTTGTAATCAGCGGTTAGATAACAATTTATATTTTTAAATCTAGTTGACTTTGCAATATATTCAAATCAATTCCACAAACAGATTGTATCTTTTAAGTTAATTTCTATTTTTCCCACAAATCCCTCTTGCTGGCCATATTTCCAAAACATTTGAAACATCTGCTTCTGACCCTGACTCATCTAAGGTCATTGAATATTCAGATTCAACTGTATTATAATGCAAAATGAGTTTATCATTAAGAGAATTTCTACTATCAGATGTCTTTCATTTCAAAATTACTTTGTACATAGTGATTTTACTGTTAACTGCTCTCATGGTAATGTAGCCCAATGCAAAGCTATTTTGTGAACAGCATTATTGTGCAATTAGCACAATGAATGGTCAGATTATTTTGAGGAACCTCAACAGTGCATCCTCTGGAGAAACATAGAATCTCTGCAGCTTTTGAATTTCCACATTATTCTGTGCGTGTGTGGACTGCCAAAGTTAATATCAATTTTGGCTATCTAATGAAATTGCACACTGACAATTTTGCTGTCATTACCACCACTAAATCGGAGCCAGTTGCAGATGAATCGAGTCCTCTTTTTCTTTCTCCAGCTACCTATCAATTTTTGGTTTAATCACTGAGAGGGAGTCCCAAGTTTTTGTCTACTCTAGCTAAATCCATAGGTACAAACTTGCACTTGCACTTCTCCGTTAAGTCTATTTACTGGAGCATAAAGCTTCAAATTCCTGAAATGATTTTGCTGTATTTTTATTATAGTAATTAAGAACAATCGCAATTAAGATTATTTAGACTAGTGAAGCTTATCTTTTCAATAAGTTTAACTTGAATAATTTGGCATTCAACTGCATGTCAAATTCCTTGAAGGCTTTTGTCTCAATTGCATTGCTAGGCAGATTATTTTCAACAATTATCGAACATTAGGTACAGAAGTTCTTTGTGGTATTTGAATTTTTAATTTCACTAATTTAATTTTGTACCTTTTGTTCAAATTTGTTAGACTTTCAAATCACCTGTATTTCAATATGCCTTTTTATACTACTAAATTTTCTTCCCAAGCTGTCGAGATGGTTTTCTGTAATAGATTTTTTCTTGGCTCAATCCCTTTTCAAGGAATATTCCTGTTACTCTTTTCAATTATTCAAATTTGTAGCATTGTAACACCAATATATTGTTAAACCTCAGCATAACAAATAGATTCACCACCTAACAGTGAGACTTATGGCTTAGACTTAAGTCATTTTTAGTTGTGCATTTTTTTTAGATGATTCTTAGTGCTATGAGGAAATCTACTTATGATAGTCTTAACAATTTCTAGCTATTTGCACTTAGTAAGAGCTTTGAGTCATTCTCACAAATTTAATAAAGAAACATTAATGGATTAATTGTGAAAAAACAAGTTGCTAGAGAAACTTAACGAGTCTGGTTTTGAATAAATTATATATTTGACGCACACCTAAGCTCTGTTTCTCTTTCCAGAGATATTTCCAACTTGGAGTTTCTGAAGCATTTCTGTTTCCTTCTCAGATCTCCAGCACCTGCAGTATTTTGCTTTTCTAATTGTCAATAATTTTTGAGCTTTAGAGATATTTCAGATGTCATTTTGAGTTTTAAAAAAAAAATGTTGCTCAAACTGATGAGTTTATTTTTATAATTTTCTCATAGTCAAGTGTTGCCCACCTATGACAGCTTGGATGAACCTTCTGTTAAACGGATGAGCACAATCTTCTCATCAGCCCTGAATGTGGTTAATATGTTTTACATAACTGTAAGTCTCTGGTGGTTCATATTGCATGTAACTAGATAACTGTGCAGTAGCCTTTGAAAATTAATAGAAGCAGCTTGTATTGGGGATGAATTATAGAAGATGATATGTATTGCAACATTTCAGCTTAAATCATGTGAACAGTGGCAACGCTAGACTTTTTAAAATCGCAAATCTTTTGAATAGCTATAATTTGACGCAACAAACTTTGGTGAATTTGTTTAAGTGTGATGTGTCACTGGTATTACTTCTAAAAAAAGCATTCTAATAATCTGGCAGCATCTACGAAGAGAAAGTAGAGTTCATATTTGGCCTTCAGAACTGTTCTAAACAGAGGTGGCGAGTGTTTGGGCGAGTGAGTTTGTGGAATAAGTACTGAACCCAAAAAGTTGACACTGATTTCTCTCCACAGAAGCTGCAAGAACTGATGAGTTTTTGCAAGAATTTCCGCTTTTGCTTTTGATTTCTAATATCAACAGTTGTTTGGTTTTTATTGTCAATCAATATTCCTGAAATAATACTGACTGAAGGCTTAGAAAGATATATTTGTTTGATAGTTACTTTTAGATGCTAGATCTTTAGATCTAATTAACTTTTGTGGCAGCTTAAGGGACAACTTAATTGGGGGGGAGGGGGTGGGTGGTTGCGAGGGGGTCGGGAGGGAGCTTAGCCGAGTCACAGCACAAGTCTTGTTGGGTAACTTTAATTATTGAAGAAAACGCATTCTGATGTTTATAATTCTTGAAACAAAAACAAAATCCCTTATTAATTCCCAAGATGTAATTAAATTGGAGAGTATAGAATAATATATTGGAGCAGATAAATCTAATTCTTCACAAATCTGGTCAATTAGTATAGTAATGCAACCTTAAAACTTACATGCATTTACATATGTATCTAATTTTTTTCCTTTCAATTTGTTTGAAAACAATTTTTTTGTGTGAAGAGATTTGGTTTTACATTTGTGTCAGTAGGACTGTTGAAAGATAAATATTGAAAGATCCAATACAATCTGACAAATACCCGCAAAGACTTTAAAGTGTGTAGTTTAAGTTGTACATTTCAAAATGAATTCTTAGTTTAAATATTTTTATCTATAAAAAAAAAACCCAAGAAAATGTTTAAATTTCTACTTGGATTAAGAGTCTTAATTTAGTATACCTGTTGTGTTACTGTGTTACTGTTTCTCATTCTTTTGAATTTTGGTGACAAATGATATATATTGTTTAGTTTTCTTTAAAATGTTTTGAGTATACAGTGCTAAAAAAGAACTATTGCTGCTATGTAATATAAGAAAAGGTTTTGAAATACAAGTTTAAAAAGTTACTTAAGACTTCAATATTTTACACTGGCTACATTGCTTAGATTGTAAACATGGAGATAAGCCTCTCTGTGTCTCTCTCTCTCTCTCTCTCTCTCTGTCTCTGTCTCTCTCTGTCTCTGTCTCTCTCTCTCTCTCTCTCTCTCTCTCTCTCTCTCTCTCTCTCTCTCTCTCTCTCTCTCTCTCTCTCTCTCTCTCTCTCTCTCTCTCTCTCTCTCTCTCTCTCTCCTCACACACTCTCTCACACTCTCTCTCTCTCTCACTCTCTCACTCTCTCTCACTCTCTCTCACTCTCTCTCTCTCTCTCTGTCTCTCACTCTCTGTCTCAAGTTTTTCCTGTTATGTGGAGTTGCCATAATGCTGGTTGATTACCTTGATGTCAACAGCAATTTTAGATTTGGCAGTTGGTTTTACAGCTGAATGTCCGTCTTAATGCTAGACATTTCTATTCATTAGCTGAGAATCATAGCATAATTGACTAGCTAATTCCCCACTCTGAGCAGATTCATATGCACTTATGAAGGATTCATAGCCTAGTAATTAATCTTTTTGTCCATCTTATGAGCCCTACATTTCATGTCTATCAGTCCTGAGTTGGGGCTTGAACCTGGAGTTTCTGGCTCCTCAAAATGCTTGTAGATATGGATAATGGTGGATAATAGCTTGAGTATTTGGCAATTAACGTGAAGGGAAAATTGTGGGATAGAATACAAGGCAGGGATGCATTGCTAAGGCTGTATAAAGCTCTGGTCATATTGTGAGCAGTCATGGGCCCCATTTCTAAGGAAGGATGTGCTTGCCTTGGAGAGGAAGTTCACAAGAATGCTCCTTTGTTCCCAAGGCTTATCATGTGAGAAGTGGTTGAGAACTCTGCATCTGTACTCAGAGTTTGGAAGAATGCAGGGTGATATCATTGAAGCCTATGGAATACTAAGAGACATGGAAAAGATGCTTCCACTAAAAAAAGAGACTTGGACCAGGGTGAAGGGAAACCCCTTTAGAATTAAGAAGAGAAATTTCTTCACCCAGAGGGTGGTGAATCTGAGGAACTCAATGCCACAGAACACAGTGGAGGCCAAGTCATCGAATGTATTTAAGATAAAGATAGGTTCTTGATTAGTAAAAGAATCAAAAGTTACAGGGAGAAGGCAGGAGAATGGATTGAGAAACAAATCAGCCATGATTAAATGGTGGAGCAGATTCATTAGATTGAATGGTCTAATTCTGCTGCTGTGTCTTAAGGTCTTATTTGATGATGATTATTATTATTATCATCGTCACCCAACAGGTTGGTTCTTTTGGTTACATCGGTTACACTGATAATATCGCTGGGAATGTTATGATGAACTTTCCGTCCAACTTGGTCACAGAGATGATTCGTGTAGGATTTATGATGTCTGTTGCTGTGGGGTTCCCCATGATGATTCTTCCTTGCCGACAAGCTCTGAACACTTTTCTCTTTGAACAGTTGCAAGTAAGTACAATGAAAAAAAGAACTATCTGTATGTAATAAATGTACAGGTTGTGGGAGGGTTAGAATAAGTTTTAAATGTAAGTAGTTTTTAAAATTATTTGAAGCTTGAAACTCACTTCTGTATTCCAGTCTGCTCATATTCATTCCGTAGCGTTGGTGGTTTGGGCCGCAGCGTTTAAGGTTAATTTTGATATAGAAATTGAACCCCAACTGTGATTAATTATTTGTGGCTAGCAAGCGGGTTTTCTACATTTGTTTATAGGGTATGGACATCACTGGCTAGAATAGTATTTATTGCATATCCCTAATTGACCTGGAGATGGAGGCAGTGGGCTGTCTTCGAGTCACTGTCGTCCTCATTGGGTGGTTGACTATTTTTCTGACCCGATTTCCAAGTCTGGCTGATCCAAGTGCATCATCGGTGAAAATCAGAGAGAAATGCATTCAGTGCAGTTACAGCATTGTTTGCAATACTTGCCACATTCATGGCTCTTGCTGTGCTCTTTTAGGACTTAAGTTATATAAAGACCCCATTCCATTTTAAGTGTGGAAGTGAGGGGGTTTATAGATAAGAGAATAATATTCAATGGTTGAGGTGCACAGGGTGACAGTTGAACTTTTGAGTGCCTAACGTAGGTGCTGATAAGAGGTTGTGGGAGTGGAAGAACGAGAATGTTCGATCAAGGTGATGTGACATTAGGTCTGGCAGGTGGCTGTTCAGTCAGGGCCAGGGAATGACTTTCTGTTCGGAGGTTGGTGTTGGGAGGGAGCTATGGGTTCCACTGGGGTTGTGACAGTGGTGCAGAAAGTCAGAGCAGGGATTTGGATTGGGGTTCTCAGTGTAGTGGAGGGTGTTGAATTTAGTAGAAGGGTCAGTGTTACATTTGGGGATTAGTTTAATAGTTAACCAGTATTTCAGTTGTTTGTCTAATCCACTAATCTTTCCTGGATAACTATTAAGCTTAACTGAATTTGGAACTTACTGAATTTTGACTTTTAAGGAGATTTTTTTGAAGGCTTGGGATGTAGGGCCATTTCTAGGGCAATTTCTTTTGGAGTCAGCTGTGTTGGAATTTTCACATGGCTCTCATGCACAACTCCAGTGAGCATTGCAGAAATTACCGTCTGGCCATTGGTATTTCTCGGCCACTATCTTCTGAAGTATACTACTACTTTCCTACTTTACAAATATCTGCAAGTTGAGAAATTTAGGAAAACTCAATCTTGTTTGAGAAGTGAAATCCTTTGTCAATGTTAAGCTAATGTCAACCGCAGGCTGGCTTAATAAAAGCAATTCAGTAGAATGAATATTCATGGCTCTTGATGGTAACCTTATATATGACCCTGAGAAAGTCAATAGTGTGTTTGGTAGGTGGTGCACAACTGTGATCGAGCATAATGTCCTTACCAATCAAGTGTATTTTAGTTAGAATAGTGGAGGTTATGGCCAAGCTAAATAGTGATGAGATTTGATTTCACAATTGAATTCTCATTTTATCCCACTTAGCTAGATTTTCATGTTTTCTTAACTGAAGATATTGAACAATTTACCAACTTTCTCCTCCCTTTTGATTTCAGCAGAAGGACGGTACCTTTGCTGCAGGAGGATATATGCCACCCTTGCGTTTTAAACTTATTACAGCTGGAATAGTGTTTGGCACCATGTTAGGTGGAATTCTGATTCCTAATGGTAAGATTGCTTCACATTTAATGAGTCTTATTTTGTTAATGCAAAAATATTGTGCTTTGGAGAAAGAAAACATACACTCTCTGGACTGCAGGCAGTGGCAGCGCATACTTTTCCAACTGTCCTTTTTCTAACGAACTTGATCATGAAAAAAAGTATTTGGAATGGCAGCTGAAATAGTTTTCAACAGGTTCATCAGCAGCGACTTCAATCTGGATTTTGTTGGGCAAGATCCTGGTAATTTTGCATACCTGAATATAGTAATGTCCATCTTGCAAAATGTTTTTCTTAGTCATGCATTTTGAGGCCTGAATTTTCCAGAAAACACATGAAACTATAAATGCATATCTTCAGTTGAGTTTACAGACACACAAAATTCTTGGAGCAACAGTGGTCCATTTGAGGCAGCCCTTTGAGTCTGTCTTTTATTTGATAAAACCATGGTTAATCTGTAACCTAACTCCATATACCTCTTTTGTCCCATAATTCTTAATAATTAAAGTAAATAATTTTTCAGTCTCATTTTAAGTTCAACAATTGATTGGACATCAATTGCATTTTGCAGAAGGGAGTTCCAAACTTCTCTCTCCTTTTTCAGGTAGAAGTATTCCCTATATTACTGAAAAGTCTGGCTCTAATTTATAGACTGTGGTATAATCTGAGACATCCCCTTAATTAATTTGAAAACTTCAATCAAATCATCCCATACTCATCTAACTCGCTAGGCCCATAACCCTACTTTGTGCTGTCTGTCCAAGTAACTTAACCCTTCAAGCCAGTTGAGTATTCTGTTAAACTTAGCCGACATGTGCAACCCCCCCACCCCAAGCATTCCTGTAACCAAGGGCTTTGTACACCTGTAAATAATAATTCCATCCTTTGTATATCATTCCTTTAAATATCATGGTGACATGATGGCTCAGGCGTCAGCACTCCTTCCTCATAGCGCTGGGGACCTAGATTTGATTCCACCCTTGGGTGACACTGTGTGGAGTTTGCACATTTTCCCAGTGTCTCCAATGGTTTCTTCCAGGTGCTCCAGTTTTTTACCCCAATCTAAAGATGTACAGAATAGGTGGATTGGCAATGCTAAATTGCCTATAGTGTCCAGGGATATGCGCAATGGGTGGGTTGGCCGTGGAAGGTGCAGGGTTATGGTGATATGGGTGGGTCTGATTATGCTGCTTTTTGGAGGATTGATGTGGATTCGTTGGGCCAAATGGCCTTCCTCCGCACAAGGGATTCAATGATGATGAAAACCAATATTTAATTAGCTTTTTCGATTATCTTTTTGGGCTTGTGCATGGCATTTTGCTGAGCCATGTACTTGGACATTTTTGCATCTAAAATCTTTTTAGATCTGCTCTGATTTTACTATTGACCTTTTTAAGTTACATTATTTATCTAGCATGGACAACCTCTCACCTATATTGACATCTATTTGCTACAGTTTGATCATTTACTTATCATAGAACATAGAACATCGCAGTACAGGCCCTTCGGCCCTTGATGTTACGCCACCCTGTCATACTAATCTGAAGCCCATCCCACCTACACTATTCCATGTACGTCCATATGCCTGTCCAATGATGACTTAAATGCACTTAAACTTGGCGAATCTACTACCGCTGCAGGCAAAGCATTCCATACTCTTGCTACTCTCTGAGTAAAGAAACTACCTCTGACATCTGTCTTATACCTATCTCCCCTCACTTGAAAGTTGTATCCCCTCGTGTTTGCCGTCCCCATACTTGGAAAAAGGCTCTCCCTGTCCACCCTATCTAACCCTCTGATTATCTTGTATGTCTCTATTACTTTCTCTATTATTAATCCATTACTTTCATAAGATGCAGTGCTTGCAGTCTTGTTATGATTATTCTGTAAAGTCTCAATGTAAACTTTCAGATTAAAGGCCTTGATTTTATTAACAGACCTTGAATTATAAGACTATACTTCAGAAATTATTTTCTTTATACTTTGCAATGGTTGAAATGTGCTGGAGGGCAAAATTAATTTGAAAGCATTTTCATATAGATGGCTACTCTTGACAAATTCATTGCTTTGTGCATGTTCTGTACTAAAACCTAACTTAATGGTAGTGATGAGCAAAATGCAGTACAGTTAATGAATCATGTATTTTTCATGATCGCACTAAAAGACCTTGTATATTAAACAAGGTTTGTGATTTACCTGTAACTTCCAAACCAAAGATGATTTGAGCTAGTGATATGTGAAGTTTGGCCCATGTCTGAAGGGGTTTAATGATTAACTTGCATTTATTTCTGTAGTCATGGTGGTTTCTTTTAAAGCCATCGAAGAGAGTTGTTGGAGGCTCATGGGAATTTATTTACTTTTGGGAGAGTTTGTACCAGGAACAAAGTAAACTGTTGTGCATTGAGTTCAGTTTAGAAGGTCAGACTTATTTTTTCTTCTGACTTGAGAGTGTAAGTCAGATTGGAAAAAGCTTTTGGATTTTTGTTAGGTTTGTGGACGTCTTGGCAGAAGCAGAATGCATAAAACAGTCCCAACGGTTGGTTAAAATCCTGAAGAGGTTATTTGAAATTGGCAAAGCCTATGCTCACAACTACAGACAGACATGGTCTGATAGGATACGAATGGTCAGTTGTATGAAGGCTTGTGGCAAAGGCTATCGGATTCTTGTGACTGGGAATTGAAATATCTGTTAAGTCACACACTGATTATTCTCTGATGACTTGAGTCCTATAAAGAAGTGCCTTTGGAGTTACTGGGGTTGTAGTTTACTACATCTTTCAAAATCTTTGAACTTGTGTTATTTGTAAATTGTCACATCTCACTGGTGTAGCATGGTGGAAGTAAAGTCCTACTGTTCCCAGAAACTCCTCAAAAGTTAGAGATTTGTCAAAGTGTACACACTTTCCAATTTTAGCAGTCTTTGTAGACCTAGAAAATACAGACCAGAATTCAGGCTTTAATATTTCCTGACTGCAGGGAGAAGGCACTGCCTCCTATTTTGGAAGTCAAAGGCTTCTAGCAGTGTAATTCCCATACACAAGTTGTTCGTTTACCCTGGAGTCATAGTTGTTGGCAGACTGATTTTTTTTTTTATCATCATCAACAACAAGTTAACCACTCCAAATCAAACAGCTACTTATTACTGGCTGAATCTCTCATTGTGTTAACACCCTGTTGTTAGTCCATCTGCCAACCAACCGTCGCCACTATTTGAACAAAGCAGCTGGGAAAATACCACTTGCAATGCGTTCCACTAACTTGCTTTTAAAGTCTTTGTCTATTTTAGTCCACTATCAAAAATACACAAAAAGATAGTTTGGCTTATTTTATTTTCATTTCTTCTGCACAATAAACTTCTGTTTTATTGTTAATACTAAATATGCATCATTGCATTTTGTTTCTGTGAGAGATCACCTGGTTAAAACCAAAAAAGTTTAAAATAATCTGCCAAACCAGATTGTAGTCAGGTATCTGATTTTTCTGGTAAGAATATCAGTACCATTAAAACTAAACAGAAAAAAAAATCCATTTAATCAGAATTTCACATGGATTGCAACTATGTCATTTTAACCAGGTTGTCTTCACTATAATACAGGTACACAATCCTTTATCTGAAATCCTTGAGGCCACTGGTTTTTTTTTCAAAGTCAGCATATTTCAGATTTTGGAATAAATGACATTTTCACAGTGAAATTAAAAAAAATTACCTAACAACAGGCGCACATGTGAATATTACGAGCACTAAGACATAATTGATGCCCACCAGTGCTGGGCCATGCCACCCTGTCACATCTGAGTGACATAGTTCGAGTGGGTGTGGAGTTGGGTTACCTGTTCGTACGCTAAAATGGCATTCTACGAAAAAGTTTCATATTTCGGAGCTTTTCGGATTTCAGAATTTCTGATAAAGGATTGTGTACCTGTACTTCACTACTGTGGTCAGTAACATTTCTCTCCAGGACTAGACCTACATTTTGCAGCTTAGCAAGATGAACTTTGCAGTGATTCCTGAAAAATTCTAAAAGTGAAAACTGGATCAACTAATGGTATAAATCCTGGTATCATGTTGAATGTGACTGATTTTTGGCTCAATAATGCAAGACTTAATGGAGAAATTGCAACGTTTTTCTGTGGTGTCATCAGTAGTTATCAAAAAGAAAGCTGTTAAAAATTAGAGGCAGATTGATTCTGGCTATTAATCTCACTTTGTAACCCATTTGTAAACTAAAATTTATAGCTAGTTGTTTTCCAAATCTATCACCCATTTCACTTCTGAACTAATAATGAGCATAATTCATGTGTTTGTGGAGCCAATATCACATTTTTAAGTCTTATTCTGGTGTTTTCTCCTTGTTTGTTATTTGATATGATATAAAGCCAGAAAAGTTTGGAAATACTCTACAGGTCTGACATCAACCGTGGAGACAGAAACCAAATTAATTTTTCAAATCATCAGAAATGTTCTGATGAAAGGCCATCAACCAGAAATATTAACTTTCTTTTCTCTCTCCATGGATGCTGCCTGATTCTGTTATGCTTGGGTGGGACCAAGCAGCCATCTACCTCCACATTGACTGCTTGAATTGCCTTGTGACATCAGCACAGTGTAGCTATTTGTGTCCCATTGCATTCAATAGTTTTGTTTGAAGGGGTGTCCCTTAGAACAAAGCTGTTATGTTCTCTTAAATTTGAAAGTTTGAGACAAAAGGGCTGGGAATACTTTTGGCTTAAGGACTTTCATCCCTTCTGCCAAATTTATGCAATATGATAAATTCATAGTATGAATTATGGAAGAGGTATTTCTCCACTATCCACAAACAACAACTGGAATGACATGTTAAGGGTCACTGTTGATAAGTTAGCAATCATCAATGTTGCAGGTTTGAGTACCACTCCTTCTAAAAGCTGGTTTGAATTAGTTGATGCAGATACTTTCTGATCCCTCGACAAACCTGTACGTCTGGGAGAAAATTAGACTGAAAATAACAGCTGCATTCACACTGTAGGGATTCTGATTCCCTTCAGATGGGTAGTGGAAGTGGTTGCTCATCATTTGATCAGTGGTATAAGCAGCATGTGGCTTGCTAGTTCGAGAAAAGTAGTTTTCCAATGAATTTCTATGAATTGTTGCTGCAGACTCAACTTGACAGCAAATCATACAGCTAATCACCGAGGCATACTCACCCAGTCAGATTTATTTTTCCAAAGGCTTCAAGCTATGCACACTCTCCGATTAAATTAATCGGTGATTGGTATAATCTTGGCATATGAACCTATGTCATGATCTCTCTAGTGACCACTAAGCTATTGTGAAAAAAACTCTGGTTAGTTGTTGAAAGGATAATTCAATAACATTTCATGCTTAAGACATAGAAGTTGAAGGGTGAGTAGAATCTCACCTGTTTCCCCTTGAATCCAATGGGATAGTTTGTGTCCACTGGACCGAACAGACAAGCCTTGATTCAAGATCTCACTGTACAGTACCTCTGACAGTGTAGCACATCTCCATTGCTACCATTGTCCTTATGGTTTATGTTGTAGTTATAATGTTTTATTACAGACATCTTTAATTTGCATTTATAAAATGCCATTAATGCAAAAACAAAGCTACAAATATTTCAAAGATGTATCATCTGAAAATAAATGCATGCCAACTCAAACCATGGATGCTGCCTGATTCTCTGATGCTTGGGCGGGACCAACAGCATTGACTGTTTGTTTGAATTACCTTGTGACATCAGCACGGTGTAGTTATTTGTGTAGCTATTTGCATTAAAGAGTTTTGATTGAAGGGGTGTCCCTTAGAATAAAGCTGTTATGTTCTCTTATACAGGTTTCCTATTACCAGTTAGAATATTGCTATTGATGCGTAATCTGTAAATATTTAAAGAAATTACTAGAATCCATTATTAAGGAGGTTATAGGAGGATACTCAGGAATTGGGCAGAGTTGATATGGCTTTGTGAAAGATGTTGTATTTATCTACCATATAGTTCTTGAAGCAACAGGCAAGATGAATAAAGGGGCAACTCTACCTGTGCCTTACTAATTTTCTGAAGACATTTCATGAGGTTCCATTTGAAAGGATGCTACATAAGATAAGAGCACATGGTGCAAGAGGTAACATATTAGCATAAAATAAGAATTACATTGCCAACTTGGAGCACAGATAATTGGGTTGTTTTCAGGTTTGAGAAGCTGTAACTCTGGAGTGCCACAGGAATCTGGGGACCTCAATTATTGACTTGGATAAAGAGACCAACATTTGCTATGATGGATATGAAAGTAAGTTGTGAGGAGGAGCTAAAGAGTCTGGTGGTTGTGGTGCATAGGTCAGAAGAAGTTGGTATGCAGATATGGCAAATGATGACCAAAATAAATGGAATATTGACATTTGTTGCTGGAGGTTGTATATTGAAGTAGGGAAGCCTTACTGGAGCTGTGTAGGGCTTGGATCTGGAATGTTTCACGCAATTATGAACTCTATTTTTTTTTTAAAAAAGGCTAATTGATCATTCCTGGAAGGAAAAACTTATCTTATGCTGAAATGTAAAACATATTGGTCCTGAACCCATTGGAGTTTAGAAGAATGAGAGGTGATCTCGTTTAAGCATAAGACCTTGACAGTGAATGCTAAGAGAATGTTTCCTTTTATGGGAGTGTTTTGAACTAGGAGACGTGGTTTAGGAATAAGAGGCTTCCTTTTTAAGTTAGAGGTGGGAGAAACTTTTAGGTTGGTTTGTTGGTTATTCTTCTGATAAAGCAGTACAACGTGAGTCATCAAACTGCTGGAGAATAAATTCGATATCTTTTGTTAGAAAAGGGGGGGCATTTGACATTTTTGGGGACAGATAGGAAAGTGGAGTTACGACCACGTCTAGATCAGCAACGATGCCATTGAATGTGGAAGCAGTCTTGAAGGTTCAAATGGCTGCCGCCTCCTCAGTCTTGAATTCCTAAAATATCAGTTTGTAGCGCACATATGTAATTTATCTAATACAGCCCTGGAGTTCTTTTGCAAACTGTCTTCCTGAAATTTAAGAGCTACTGAATGAATACTTGCCTAGCACTTAGAGTCATAGAGATGTACAACACGGAAACAAACCCTTTGGTCCAACTTGTTCGTAGATATCCTAAAATAATTTCGAGCCATTTGCCAGCACTTGGCCCATATCCTTCTAAAATCTTCCTATTCATATACCCATCCAGCCTCCTCCACTTCCCCAGGCAGCTCATTCCATGCATGCTCCACCCTTTATGTGAAAAGGTTGCCCCATAGGTCCCTTTTAAATACTCCCCACCCCCCCGAAACCCCACCCAAAATATGCCCTCTAGTTCTGGACTCCCCAAACTCAGTGGAAAGACCTTGCCTATTTACCCTATCCGTGCCCCTCATGATTTTTCAAACCTGTATAAGGGCAACCCTCAGCCCAGCCTATCCAGTCTCTCCCTACAGCTCAAAATCTCCAATCCTGGCCACATTCTTGTAAATCTTTCCTAAATCCTTTCAAGTTTCACAACACCCTTCCTGTACCTTTCAATGCCACTTGTTATTTTTAAGCAATCTCAGATATATCAACGCTGAAGTGTTGTCCTTGCCAACAACCTGAGGATTTGTATCAAAATTGGAGGAGCTCTTTCAGACTAGTTAAACATGCCTGTCATAATCAATTCCTTACAGAGAATTATACTTTACAAACCAGGCAGCACCATCTCCATCCCTGGGTATTCTGTCCCACAAGTAGGACAAAGCCAGCAGAGATAGCAGCATACTGGTATACAGTTCGAAGGGAACTGGCTGGGAGTCCTCAATATTGACTCTGGAGCCTATGACATCTCATTTATCAGGTCAAACATCAAGGAAGCCTGCTTAGAATGTCACCACTTTACTCCTCAAAGCAAGGCACAAGTCATAAAACTGATAGAATACTCCCCACTTGTCTGGATGAGTGCAGCTCCAACAATACTTGAGCTTGGACAAAGCAACTTGACTGCCATCATATGGGGACATCTATTATTGCGAAACCTTTAATCCAGAAACTCAGCTAATGCTTGAGATTCGGGTTCAAATCCCACCACAGCAGATGGTGAATTTGGATTCCGTAAAAACAAATCTGGAATTAAAATCTACTGATATCCTCAGCAAATTGCTGGTTGCAGATACATCTATCCATGACAGTGTTGGTAGGAGAGGAAATTGCATAGTCCTTGTGTAGACAAAGTCCTGCTTTTGCATTGACAATGTTCTCCATTGTTTTGTGGCAGTATAACTGTGCTAAATGGGAGAGACTTAAAACAGATTTGGCAACTCAAAACTAGATATTCATGAGCTGCTACGGGCCATCAAAAGCAGCAGAATTGTACTGCAGCAGAATCTGTAACCTCGTGTCGTGGCATACCAATTCTGGTACAAGGGAGGATGCAGGACCTAAAAATGAGGTATCAACTTGGCAAAGCTACCCAGCAGGGTTATTTGCATGTCAAACAGCATAAGCAAATGACAGGCACAGTTAAGTGAGTCCGAAGGATCAGATTTTATCTCTGCAATCCTGCGGCATCTACTTGTGAATGATAATGAACAATTAAACCACTTGCTGGAGGTGGTGGATGCTCCACAAATATGCCTTTCCCCAAAACATCAGTGCAAAAGATAAGGCTGAAGCATTTGCAAGTTTTCAGCCACAGGTGCTAAGAGGTTAATCTACCTCGACCTCTTGTAATGGTCCCCAGCATCGCAGATAAGTTTTCAGATGATTCTAATCACTCCATATGATATCAAAAAATGGTTGGAGGCACTGGATGCTGCAAAGGCTACGGGTCCTGTCAGCATTCTGGCAATAGTGCTGAAGACTAGTGTTCTAGAACTTGACGCTCCCCTAGCTAAGCTCTTTCAGTACAGCTACAACACTGGTGTCTACCCAACAATGTGGAAAGTTGCCCAGATATGTCCTGTACACAAAAAGCAAAAAAACCTAATCCGGCCAATTACCACTCCATCCACTGTCATCAGTAAAGTGATCAAAGCTGTCATCAACAGTGCTATCAAGCAGCCCCTGCTCAGCAATAACCTGCTCAGTGATGCCCTGTTTGGGCTCCACCAAGACCCCTCAATTAATTCTTGACCTCTTTACAGCTTTGGTTCAAACATGGACAAAAGAGCTAAATTTCAGAGGTGAAATAAGAGTGGCAACCCTCGACATCAAGATCACATTTGACTGAGTATAGCATCAAGGAGTCCTTGCAAAACTGGAATCTCTGGTTATTGGGCAAACTCTCCACTGGTTGAAGTTGTACCTGACACATAGGAAGATGGTTATGGTTGATGGAGGTCAGTCCTCTCAGCTCCAGGACATCTCTGCAGGAGTGTCTCAGGTAGTGTCCTACAATGTTCTCCCTAAGTGCATTGAAGGTCAACTCACAGCAGGTCGACTGCAGTGGTTCAAGAAGATAGTTTATCATCACCTTTTCAATGGCGACTAGAATTGGGTAGTAAATGCTGGGCGGGCAGTGATACATGTGTCCCATGAATGAATTTTAAAAATCCACAAGCCTACATTGTCAATATTGCCAATGCTCTATGTACCATCCATGTCATGGACTGCAGAAATTTTTTGAAAATAGGCCTCACATTTTAAGCCTTTCTGGGAAACTGATATTTTGAACAAATAAGTGCTGCTTTTCTCCTCCCTGTCAAAAGATGAGCCACAATTTAAATCTCCCTTCTGCAAAGGCAATCTTTCAATTTAAGCCTAACAAAAAGTACAGTAGATGGTTGGAAGCAGACCGTTTTGTGTTTCTGTTCTAAAAGTGCAGTTTGCAGTGATTGTTAGTGACACTAATTTCTTGTGTCTTAAGAAAACTTAAAGAGCTTACCACAGATGGTCATAACAGTCCCCTTTCTGCCATCAAGTCATATGTGCGTTCATTTTTCCCATTGACTCAGTGCAAAGTGCTCTGAAATTCTTGGTAATGATTCAGTTTGATGCTCTTCTCAGAATTCACTGCAATATGTATCAATTTCTCACCATACTAACGTGTTGGTTTCCACGGTTACTCTCTTCCTTTTTGCTTCTCAAATTCACTCCACAATTTACCAGAACAGTTGTAGCATTCTTTTTTTCCTGAAGACCCCTGTGATTTGCCTTCTTTGCCTTAAATGTTCTTTTTACATTAACTTGATGTGATGCTTTTCTTTCCTGCAGCATCTACCTTGTAATATCTGTGACTTAGTGTAATAGTCTTCTTTTCTTGTAGAAATCCATCATAACACTCGTTTTCGTAGACTTACTGCAGTGTTTCTCTCTCCCAGAAGCCTGACATCATCATTCTACCATCAAGTTGCTGATATTTTTCTCTCCCTTTTCTCTATAATTTTCCATTCTCATTGCTTGCACGGATTTGTTGTGACAGTTATTTCTCACAGGGATTCATTGTGATGCATGAGATGCTCCTGTTTCACACACTGACCCGTAAACATTGACTTGTGACCTCAATAAATTCAAGACTTCATTAGGTTGTGTTCAAACCTGTAGGTGACTTCCTCTTAGAAATTTAATTTGTCAAGTTCATGACAGATATTTTTAAGGTGTGAATATGATTAGCTATGTAACCTAAATGTTACAGTAAATTTGCATTATTGCAGAATTCACTATTTAAAATGTTTGGTGGAAAAAGTATGAATAGATTTTGTAGTTGTAAATGTGTTACATAACATCTTGTTCTGTCTATTTGTTTCGTGTAAGTTGACATATTTAAGATTTCAGCAACCTCTCAGCCACTTTGTAAGGGATTTTTAAATTTATGACAAAATGAGTTCATTTCATTTTGTTGCAGATGGAGAATATAATTTTCTGTTGCTTTCTCTCTCTTTCTCCTCCCCCCCCCCCCCCCCCCAATCTTGAGAGGAGCAAACAATCTATGGACATGTTCCAGTCTATAGGTGAACTGAACTCAGTGATTTATAATGACTTGCCCAGGGTACAGAGTAACCTTGTAAGTTTGGAATCTGTCTAAGGACTTGCCCACATTTTGTGTTAGCTTACTGCAGTTAATTGTGGGGCTTTAGGGAGGGCAGAATGTGTGTAATGCCACCTCAGCAGAATGATGCATTGTGTCGCATAGCTCAAAGCTGTTGTCTTCTTAAAACAGTGTGTTCCCCTGACTTAGCCGAAAGTGAGGACTGCAGATGCCGGAGATCAGAGTTGAAAAATGTGTTGCTGGAAAAGCGCAGCAGGTCAGGCAGTATCCAAGGAGCAGGAGAATCGATGTTTTGGGCATAAGCCCTTCTTCAGGAATGAGGAAGGTGTGCCAAGTAGGCTAAGATAAAAAGTAGGGAGGAGGGACTTGGGAGAGGGGCCTGTTTGGCACACCTTCCTCATTCCTGAAGGAGGGCTTATGTCTGAAACATCGATTCTCCTGCTCGGATGCTGCCTGACCTGCGCTTTTCCAGCAACACATTTTTCAGCTATTCCCCTTACTCAGTCTTGAGCTCTGATAATATATTCAAACTGGTAACCATCTGCTGGTAGTTGCAACAGTGGACAGAACTCTGTGCACTGGGTTTTATTGCATGGATGTGAGTAATATTTAATGGCTTGTTTTCTAGCACTGCTTAACTGATGAGTGACAGTATTGAAGTTAAGTTTTAGGTTCACAAGGGCAAATATTGAGGAGTAATAAATTAATCAACACTGGCAGTTGGCTACTGAAGTAGGTTAAAATCTGCATTTTGGGTTTAAATTTAACCACTTCCTTTTTTTGCCCCAAAAATTAATCTTATTGCACTTTTACATGCTGTTCTTTGGCATCAGCCACAAACCTGGTTAGTGATGCAGAGTGACACCAACAGTGACAGTTCAATTCCCACACTGGGTGAAGTTACCGTGAAGGTTCCACCTTCACATCCTCTCCCCTCCTGAAGCATAGTCATCCTGGCATTAAACCATCATCAGTCAGTCCTGTCTGATAAAGAGAGCAGATCTGTGGTCGTCTGGGAGTGTAGTGAGGTTAGTTTTACTATTACAATCACAGAGGTGTGATTAGCTTTTACAACTTTATCAATGACACGAACTCTAACTTTCCACAGTCTGTTTCAACCCTTCATTGTACGCCAACAAGTCTTGGATAAATTACCACATTCTTCTATTAAACGTTCGGAAGATGGAAGCTGTTACTTTTCTTCCTGTCACGTCACCCCAACCCACCCATCACAGTCGCAGGTTGAAACAGCTTGCTTGGAAATTCAGTGTCCTGTAAACTGCAAGCTGAAGTTCCAAACCCATAATCTATCCTTTACAAAAAAAAAGCCAATTTCTCTCTGCATAATGGGGCCTATGTTCATTGCACATCTTCCTCTTTGTTATTGAAAGCTTCACCTTTGTCTTTGTTCTAATGCACTCTGGACCAGAGCTTCATCCTTCATATTCTGTAAAATGTTTGTTTAACCAAAACTGTGGTACCATCATTATCATATGATGAAACCATTTTCTTTCTGTGTTGGTCACAGGAGCCTAGATGAAATCAACTTGGGCAACTGCTTGCCTGCTTCTAGCTAATAGATCCACAGCTCATAGATTTGCACAATCCTTAGTATATTTTGGCAACAATACTCAAGAATGATGTAAGGATAAGTTTTAATATGAGAATTTAATGTGTCACTTTCATATAGTGGCTGTTTCATTTCACAGGTTAGTTTACCATTTCTTAAAATAAGCAAGAAGCCATTTTACTTCTGCCTTTCATCCATGCTGTGTGATTTTTTTCTTTCTGATCTTTTATGGAATATAATTTAAAAATGGGGAGCTTGTGCATTTATTAGTGTTGGGTTTTAAGAGATGCTCCTCAATGTAGAGAGTAGGTATAGCGTATTAGTAGTTGAGCAGTGCTTTGCCACAGTATGATGGGCATGCATACAGTTACATTACACCACTTGAGAAAGTTGTATTAAGCTTAAAAAAAAAAGTGGCACTGCCAATGCCCCAAGTCCAGTTGATTATGATTAGATTTCCTACAGTGTGGAAACACGCCCTTCGGCCCAACCAGTCCACACTGACCCTCTGAAGAGTAACCCACCCAGACCCATTTCTCTCTGACTAATGCACCTAACACTATGGGCAATTCAGCATAGCTAATTCACTTGACATCTGTGGACTGAGAGGAACCTGGAGGAAACCCACACAGACACGGAGGGAGAATGTGCAAACTCCACACAGACAAGTTAACTAGTTTTTCTGAACTAATTGCACATACTTATGGAAACTGGTATAAAATGGTAGTAAATCATTATTTCAACCTTAGATTTTCTGAAAGTGGAGAATTTTGATGAGCCAGGTGCTGGCAAGTTGGACAAGATTAGGTTGGGATATCTGTTTGTTTGGCATGGACGAATTGGACTGAAGGGTCTGTTTCTGTGCTGTACATCTCTATGACAACTTGCAATGTAAAATAGCTTGACATTATTTGATACAGCAACGTTAAATGGTCCTATTGCATTTGGATTTGTTTCTGAGATTGTCGCTGTTATTGTTTTCTAGTTCTTTCTTGATATATCTTTGTGTTCCCTTGTGCATGTGAAAGATAGTGGAAAGTTATTGATGTGTTATATTAATAGAGGGAATGGTTAGTGGGAGATGCATGATAATTTCAGAAAAGCCATTTAGTGGTTTTGATTGCTTAACTTAATAACTTTCTACCAATCAAATGTCAATGGCAACAACTTAATTGATCAATTGCTTCATTCGCATGTTAGTTGATATTAACATGGTAAAGAGTACTATGCAGATAATATTGATATATTTCCTATCTATAAGAATGCTAATGAGTTTGTTAATTTTTTAAGGCTTATTAGCAGGATAATTTCTCCAGATCAGTCAAAAAAAGGAAAACATCCAGGCTTGTTGGAGATCACTATATGGGTGTGCTGGATCTTGGAATGCATCTGAGAGATGCATTTTTTTTTGTTCATTTGCAGTTCATATCAGTTATTCATTTCCATAAGATTATGTGAATATAAAAGGACAAACTATTTATTGCATTTGTACATTTAAAGTGGAAAGGATGATCCAGTTTTGAAGTCTAACACTGTTTCTCCTTTTGTCAGTGGAAACAATCCTTGGATTGACAGGCGCTACAATGGGGAGCCTCATCTGTTTTGTTTGCCCAGCACTTATCTACAGAAAAATCCAGAAGAATAGTTTCATTTCGCAGGTTAGTTTACTAATTCTTAAAATAAGCAAGAAGCCATTTTACTTCCGCCTTTCATCCATGCTGTGTGAATTTTTTATTTCTGATCTTTTATGGAATATAATTTAAAAATGGGGAGCTTATGCATTTGTTATATGTCAGAATATATCGCCCACAGTTCTGTACCCTTGAATAGTGCTGTGAAATTCAATTGGAAAAATGAAGTACCTGACTGACATCGTGAATATTATTAGAATGTGTTACTCCATGTCTACACACTTGAGCTGCTGCATCCGTGTTTTCAAGTCTTTAGAAACAGCAAATAATATTTAATTTCCTTTTTCAAAGTGTTCTGACAAAATTTTTAAGCATTATTTTTAAAAATCCATTGCCTCTAGTTCAAGTTAGTTTCTGACAAATAAAGAATTTTAAAAATCAGTTAACCCTGTAATTCATGTAGTACACTTTTGATTTCCCAATCTGCTTAGAAGTGTTTTGTGTGATCTCTGTGTGGCAGCTAACTCACTTTTTGTCCTCGTCACTTAAATGTTCTGCAGTAGTAGCAAAGTGGAAGTTGAAAGTTTCTGTCCACTGCAAATATGCCCTTCTGTGGAGTGATGTTGAAATAGAATTTCAAAAGTCAGTCATTTTGCTCTGCTTTGCCAATTTGTCTGAAAGAGACTTTGTGAAGCACAGCTACCTTTGTGGTAGGAGCTGGAGAACACCTGGATATAAAAATAGTTTGAATTAGGAAAATTGATATTCAATTTTCATTATCAGTCAAGCTATGTAAGTTCAATGGTAGTTGCCAAAGGCAGTTCTAGTCAAGATGACAGAATAGTAGTGAAAGATAACTGGTATTATTCTTTTATTTGCAGTAGATTGAATTACATCAGTGTCTTACCAGATTTATATGTACATAATTTTTCTAGTTTAATTGTCCTAGGGCAATTGCAACCAGAAATTCTTTCCTAAGCATCTGTTTTGGTTGTCCCAAACGATACAGCTGTGTTGTCATGAGGACTGAATTTCACTGACAGCTTTAAAATACATGCATTGCATTTAATCATGTGACAATAAAACAGTCTTCGAACATTTAAATTACAAAGTAGAGTTGGAGGAAGAGAATTCATCTTGGGTTGTTAATTTACTTTAATCCTCTCTTCATTGGGGTAATGTTTGGGGTACTTGACATCGGTTAAAAGTGGCTCAAACTATAAAAATAAAAATGATTAAAGTAGTTCACTGGAACTGAAGCGATATATCCACTGATATTATCCAGTTGTCCTCAGTGACTGAAAATCTTGCCTGATGGTCTTTACAGTTGGGTGGCATGGTGGCTCAGTGTTTAGCACTGCTGCCTCACAGCACCAGGGTCCCAGGTTCGATTCCAGCCTCGGGTGACTGTGTGGAGTTTGCGCATTCTCCCTGTGTCTGCGTGGGTTTCCTCCAGGTGCTCCGGTTTCCTCCCACAGTCCAAAGTTGTGGTCAGGTGAATTGGCCATGGTAAAATTGCCCATAGTGTTAGGTGCATTAGTTAAAGGGAGTTGGGTCTGGGTGGGCTACCCTTTGGAGGGTCGGTGTGGACTGGTTGGGCAGAAGGGCCTGTTTCCATGCTGTAGGGAATCTAATCTAATAGTGTTGCAACTTGTTTTTGTGCTTTATAAATTGTATTCTTCTCTACCTATTTACTTTTATATTTATTTTACTTCTGTAATATGGTATTACAATGTACATTTTCCAAAACTTGTTTCAAAGGTGCTTAGTTTCTTATGGACTTAAAACCACATGAAAATATGTTTCCCTTTGTTTTAATTAAGCTAAAACATGTTTAAAAATATTCAATAAGTTGCTTCCTTGAACTGAGGCCAAACCAACCAAGCACTTTGCATTTTCTTTTAAATGTCTCATATTAGTGTATTCATGTGGGAATTTTATAACTAGAGCAAATTTAAAAAAAGACTGTCTTTGTCTTTGATCTAGTCACTGAAGTTATACAGTCTAAATAAAGTTTACAGTAAACCAGCTAGCTATATTTTCTTAGTGACCAGATTATTGCTTAGTACATACGTTTAAATTGAAGACATTTTTGCTTTTTTCTAAGAGTAGAACAATTTGACTATCTGGGCAACAGGTTTGCAATGACAGACGTTGAGGGAAAACAGCAATTCACATAGTTTTAGCCATTGGTCAGGCAAGCCTACTACTAACCAATTAGTTTATCCAATGTGCTAAGATACCAAGTTACTAATACTTTTAATGTGTCACTGTTTGTGAAATAAGTACTTTTTTAAGACAAATTTGTATTCCAGTCCACTCTTGGACTGGCTGCAACATACTGTGTTGCTAACTCTTTCACCTGTTCACTATGTCACTCTTCAAATTGTGAGTTTATTCAGAGTCGAAATGAGAAATAGAAACAAAGGAGGGTAGATTTAATCCTCAATCTGCTCAAGTCAACTGATTTCAAGTAGAACAGGTAGCAATACTATATTTGATGCTAGTACCTTTATTTTGATAGAAAGACTAGCCAAGTTTTCTGTGATCACTGCTACGAGTGCCTGTGGATAATTGTTGAGGGAAGCAGTGTAATTTGTTGTGCTATTCACACATTTAAATAGTTTTTCAAACTTGATGCCAAAGTTCAGACATCAAGACTAAGAATTTGGCAGTATGCAGAGTTATCCGTGCTTCTGGAGCCACTGTGCAGCAACATGAGAGAAAAGTGGAAGGAGGAGCTTCCATAAGTGCAATGTCTTTTGCTTTGCACCAGTGCTTTGTTTTCAAAGTGCAGTCATTGTTATGTCAAAAAATGTTACTGCTAACTTGCATACAATGACGACCCACACATAACAAATAAGAAGCAGTCTTGAAGGTCACTACAGCAATTATAAAATGACCAACAAATGGTGTGCAGGCAGGAGGATGAAAAAAGTTAAAGATCATTTGGAGGTTGAGTTAGTTCTTGGTTAACATGCCTGATGATGACAGATTAGATGCTATATAGCATTTTAGTCATGTCTCATGAACTTGACTGAATTCTTTGAAGAAATAACAAAGAGGATTGATGAGGATGGAGCAGTAGATATGATGTATATGGATGTCACTAAGGCATTTGACAAGGTTCCTCATGGGAGACTTGTTAGCAAGGTTAGATCTCACGGGATACAGGGGGGACTCACCATTTGGATACAGAACTGACTTGAAAGTAGAAGAAAGAGGGTGGTAGTGGAGGGTTGCCTTTCAGTCTGGAGGTGTGAGACTAGTGGTGTGTCACAAGGATTGATGCTGGGTCCACTGCTTTTGGTCATTTATATAAATGATTTGAATGTGAACACTGGAGGTAAAATTAGTGAGTTTGCAGATGACACCAAAATTAGAGGTGTAGGGGATAGCAAAGAAGGTTACCTCACATTACAACAGGATCTTGATCAGATGGGCCAATGGGCTGAGGAGTGGCAGATGGAGTTTAAGATAAATGCAAGGTGCTGCATTTTGGAAAAGCAGATCAGAGCAGGACTTATACACTAGTAGTAAGATCCTAGGGAGTGCAGCTAAACTAAGAGACCTTGGAGTGCAGGTTTATAGTTCTTTGAAATTGAGTTGCAGGTACATAGGATAGTGAAGACGACGTTTGGTATGCTTTCCTTTATTGGTCAGAGTATTGAGTACAGGATAAAGGTAAAAACAATGACTGCAGATGCTGAAAACCAAATACTGGATTAGTGGTGGTGGAAGAGCACAGCAGTTCAGGCTGGTGAGGGAGCGGCAGTGAAGGAGGCCCAGGACCTCCATGTCCTCGGCAGAGTGGGAGGGGGAGTTGAAATGTTGGGCCACGGGGCGGTTTGGTTGATTGGTGCGGGTGTCTCGGAGATGTTCCCTAAAGCGCTTTTCTAGGAGGCGCCCAGTCTCCCCAATGTAGAGGAGACTACATCGGGAGCAATGGATACAATAAAATGATATTAGTGGATGTGCAGGTAAAACTTTGATGGATGTGGAAGGCTCCTTTAGGGCCTTGGATAGAGGTGAGGGAGGAGGTGTGGGCACAGGTTTTACAGTTCCTGCAGTGGCAGGGGAAAGTGCCAGAATGGGAGGGTGGGTCGTAGGGGGGTGTGGACCTGACCAGGTAGTCACGGAGGGAACGGTCTTTGCGGAAGGTGGAAAGGGGTGGGGAGGGAAATATATCCCTGGTGGTGGGGTCTTTTTGGAGGTGGCGGAAATGTCGGCAGATGATTTGGTCGATGCGAAGGTTTGTAGGGTGGAAGGTGAGCACCAGGGGCGTTCTGTCCTTGTTACTGTTGGAGGGGTGGGGTCTGAGGGCGGAGGTGCGGAATGTGGACAAGATGCGTTGGAGGGCATCTTTAACCACATGGGAAGGGAAATTGCGGTCTCTAAAGAAGGAGGCCATCTGGTGTGTTCTATGGTGGACCTGGTCCTCCTGGGAGCAGATACGGCGGAGGCAGAGAAATTGGGAATACGGGATAGCATTTTTGCAAGAGATAGGATGGGAAGAGGTGTAATCCAGGTAGCTATGGGAGTCGGTGGGTTTGTAAAAAATGTCAGTGTCAAGTCGGTCGTCACTAATGGAGATGGAGAGGTCCAGGAAGGGGAGCGAGGTGTCAGAGATAGTCCAGGTAAATTTAAGGTCAGGGTGGAATGTGTTGGTGAAGTTGATGAATTGCTCAACCTCCTCACGGGAGCACGAGGTGGCGCCAATGCAGTCATGAATGTAGCGGAGGAAGAGGTGGGGAGTGGTGCCGGTGTAATTACGGAAGATCAACTGTTCTACGTAGCCAACAAAGAGACAGGCATAGCTGGGGCCCATACGTGTGCCCATGACTACGCCTTTGGTCTGGAGGAAGTTGAGGGGTCATGTTGTGGCTGTACAGGACATTGGTTAGGGCACTTTTGGAATATTGCATGCAATTCTGGTTTCCCTCCTTTCTGAAGTATGTTGTGAATCTTGAAAGGGTTCAGAAAAGATGTACAAGGATGTTGCCAGGGTTGGAGGATTTGAGCTATAGGGAGAGGATAAATAGGCTGGGGCTGTTTTCCCGGGAGTGTTGGAGGTTGCGGGTGACCTTTATAGAGGCTTATAAAATCATGAGGGGCATGGATAGGATAAATAGACAGTGTTCCTGGGGTGGGGGAGCGTCCAGAACTAGAGGGCATAAGTTTAGGGTTAGAGGGGAAAGATATGAGAGACCTAAGGGGCAACGTTTTCACACAGAGGGTGGTGTGTGTGTGGAATGAGCTGCCAGAGGAAATGGTGGAGGCTGGTACAATTACAACATTTAAAGGGCACCTGGATGGGTATATGAATAGGAAGAGTATAGAGAGATATGGGCCAAGTGCTGACAAATGGGACTAGATTAGGTTAGGATATCTGGTTGGCATGGACAAGTTGGACCGAAGGGTTTGTTTCCGTGCTGTACATCTGACTCTGCGACTGTAATATTTAAGCATAGTTACATGCCATTGAGGAAAACTGGTGGTTGTTTTTTTTTGAAGGATGCCTCATTAACACTTTATCATGGGTTTAGTCAGTATTATTCCAAGTTGTCTCTAGAAAGCCTTGTAACTTAAACCCCTAAAATGTGGGTAGGCCCCCATGACAGAAATTTGAGAGTCCATTGTGCTGAAGATTTGCATGCGTTTGGCTGGTTACTTTCTCTGTGCTAATTGTGTGCCAACTTCTTGTGCCCTTGAGTTTTGCACAGCATATAATTATTCTGGGTGTGGCTCAATGAAGTATGTCCCAAAAAGAGCATTTGATCGGTTTTAAAAGAAGGCAAATGGAAGTTGTACTTGTTTGGATTTCCCAGTTTGAAATCACTTTAGCATGGTGATATGCATGTCTCACCAAACTATATGATGCATCAAGGACATTGCCATTATCTGATACAGACAAATGATGGACTTTGACCAGCAGTCGCAATAATTTGGAAACAGCTGAATCCTGGACTAGAGTTCTTCTTTTCTTCCTGCCCTAATAAATCTATTCTGAAATTAAATCTTTAGTCCATAAGGAAAAAATTATATTAATTCAATGCTGTAATGTAAGATCAATTCATACCATTCTTTTCACACTCATTGTTATTTTACAGCCTGGATCATGACTTTGATGACATCTTACTCACGCTACATTTACCTTGTACTGATTGTTAAATTGAAATATGTATTGTTCATCAATACACTGACAGTTTTTAGTCAGTGCTGAGGTTAAGGTGATGTATCACTGAAATTTTTCATATCCATATTCAGTGTAAAGGGAATGGTTGATTTATTTTAAAACTTAATTCTTAATACTAACATGAATGCCTTAATGCCTCCTATACACTTTTATATTCATGTGCTTTTTTTATTGCGCAGTTCATTCTGATACAATTATAAGGACACTTCAACAAATCAAAATTCCTTTCTCAACCAATTCCAGATATTTCTATTGATGCTGCTCATTATACTAATTAGCATGCAAATTTGAGTGACAAGCAATTTTTGTGGAACTGACAACTTCATTGGCCTCCCAAACAAAAGATTAGCTACCACACTAATCTTTTTAACACTTCATTCAAATGCAGTGTTTCCCCTAAAATGTTCTGGGAGAAAATAGGGACTTACTGCCTGTTCAATTTTTAAAAATCTAGGTTGTTGCATCAAACCATCGCCTTTGAAAGGCAATGTTTATTCCATTATGTGGAAACTGGGTGCAGCTATTGTGTTTAAGGAATTTAAATTATATTGGGTACACAGATTGGTTCTGTGTACAATAATAAATTGGAAATATCATGTTACAATTTATAAATGAATTGTTAAAAGAAAATCATGACTTTATGGTGTATTATTTGCTGTGAATTTTTTGTTTCTGGCCTGGAAAGCCAGATGTTTCTTTTGGCTGAACAACTGCTGTATTACTGCCAGAAATCAGTCAACTGTTCTTGTGACAGCTGGTTTCTAGCTTTGCTTCATCTTCTAACACAGAAGTGGCATCCATGCAGAAAACTATTGTAAATACACTGATACATGTACTAAATTGTTACTTTGGAGGCAAATCAGATGAGTGGACTGTTGAATGTACATGAAAAATAATGAAATATATAAACCATAAATCCAGCCCCACAATTAATTTTAAATTATGATTTTGTTCCAAGTGAATTTAAATTCTAGCAACAATACACTGTCATATTGAATAAAAGATTGCAAATGTATATCTTTTGCATAACTTGAAAAGGGAGTTCCAAGGCTACAAAGCAATGGATTGAAGGTGTTTCCATTCATCTGCCCTTGACTTTCTAGGTGGCAGGGTTCACTGTTTTGGTTGATGCTGCTGAAGCACCACTGGGGAGTACTGCTGTGCATCCCTTGCATGCTGTGCTGCCACTGTATGTCGGTCATGATGCTAGAGGGACTAAATATTGAAGATTGTGACTGGGTTGCCAATCCTGCGGGGAGTTTTGTCCTGAATCATATTAAACATCTAATGTTGGTGGTGCATTGGTCCAATCAAGTGAAGAGTATTCCTTGACACGCTTGTACACTTTAGGGGGTGGATAGACATTGGGGAGACAGGCGATGAGTTGTTGGCACTGAATTCCTAGCTTTGAGCTGCTCTTGCTGCTACAATACTTACATAACTGCACTAGTTCAGTTTCTGGTCAATGCTAATCCTGGAATATTGATTGGTGAAGATTCAGTGATGGTAATGTCGATGTTTGTTAGAGTTATGATTGGATTTATCTTGCTGGATATGGTCATTTGCTACCACTTAATGCTAATTGATGCATCGGATAGTGTACTGGGCAGAGTTTCAGGCAACTGTATAAATGTTAAGTTTGGAGCATTTTAGGACTGTTACCTGTATTCATGGTTGGTGCCACACATTTATTTCAATTGTAACGTGCTATATTGGTAAGAATTTAAATGCATAAAAGAAAGATGCATATGACTGTTAACCTCTATTCCAAGATTGTTTTTTGACTGTAACTAATGCCTAGAAGCAAGTTACATGTGTTGTGAATTATTTCGAGCTATTATTATTAAAATTGTTGTAAATTGTATTGTTATAACTTGCACAAAGCCGCGATGTCACATAAAAATAGCCGGTTGAAACAAGGATATATGAATAGTTAAGGTAGATGTTCAAATTTCTATGGATAGAAGAGGTAAGGAGAAAAGTGTTTGAATAAATATTATCTATATTTTATTACAAAAAATATCTTCATGCATAATCTTCCTTGCTACATTGTTATCCAAAATGGGAGCAAGGCATTTTAGCACACTTTTTTATCTTGACACCAGCAATCTTCCAGCATCGTTTAAGCCATTGTGTATATGTGAGTATCTACAAGCTGTTGACTATGAGGGAGGAAGGAGTCACAGCCAAAACTGGTCCGAGTGAATACACAGCTTCGTTCACTTGTTAAAGGCTCAAAGTAGAAGTCAGTGTTTTTTTTTTCATTCTTCCCCTCTGTTGTCATGAGCTTAAAATAGACTTTTTATTACTTCTCTTGATCACTGCCCTCTGTGAGATTATACCAGGATAGATTAAGGATAAAGTATAATACTTTTCTAGTTTACATTGTTATCACAATAAATAGGGCAATATACTCATAAGCTGACAGTGGAGCATATCAAACGCTATTGATGTGTTACAGCAATGAGCCAGAAAAACTAAGTGGCTAACTGGTTTTATAACAAGAACAATTTAACATCTTGAACAACCAAGTGTGAAGGGAGAGTGGAGTGTGAAATCTACTGTCAGGAGTAATTATGAATTTTTTCTAATGAGTTTATACTGAATTTTGACTTTCTGTATTTAAATTTTACCTTTTCATCATCATTCACGTGAGGTATTTAATTTGTTTATTTCATTCCTTACCTTAGTGATTTAGAAGTGTTAAAGCCCCTTATTATATTTTGGCATTGCAAAGAGTAAACCGCAGTTTCGTAATGCCACAGAGTAACACCGATATATTTAAATTGTAATGTGCTACTTTGGTAAGAATTTAAATGCATAAAAGCAATGTAATACTATAATGATATGAAGGAAAGTTAGTGCAATCATAATTCATTTAAGAGCTCATAATTATGCAGATCTAACTTGCACTCCACAATTTGGAGAGGTGAGGGAGAAATGCTGGAAAGGCTTTTTCAGCTGAGCACACAATCTGCAATGCACAAATCAGGAATGTGATGGAATACTTTGCACTTGCTTGAATGATTACAGTTCCCACTGTACTCAAAGTTCAATACCATTTAGGGCAAAGCAGCCTGCTTGATTGACACCCCATCCACGATTGACATCCCATCCACTATTGACGCACAGTGGCAGCAGTATATAATTTGTAAGATGCACTGTAGCAAGTCACCAAGGCTCCTTTGACATAACGTTACAAACCTTTGTCCTCTACAACCTTGAAGGACAGACGCATGGAAGTACCTTCCAAACAGCACACAATTATGTCTTGAAACAATACTCATTCTTGTGTTGTCACAAGGTAAAAATTCTGCAACTCCTTTCCTAACAACTCTCTATCTACCTCTAACGTTTCAAGAAGGAAGCTCACTGCTCACATTCACTCTAATATCTTTCCCCTTTAAGGACCTGCAAGGTCCATGTGCTGCAGCAGAGACCAGCCAGGGCAATTCGGGATGCAACAAATGCTGGTTTTTACAACTCTGTTCACATCCCAAGAGTAAATCAGCAAATATTCTACCTATTTGGCCTGATGCTTGTTCACACATTATTGTGGCAAATACCATAATTTGTTGAATCAAATGAACAAATCTCTGAATACCTTACTGATTTCTTAATTTGTTTTTGTGTTCATGAGCAAGCATGCTTTGGCAGAATCTGATCTGTCTTGTAGGTTTGTCTAGTTGGCAGGGATGTAAAAACAATGACTGCAGATGCTGGAAACCAGATTCTGGATTAGTGGTGCTGGAAGAGCACAGCAGTTCAGGCAGCATCCAAGGAGCTTCGAAATCGACGTTTCGGGCAAAACCCCTCATCAGGAATAAATATTCCTGATGAAGGGCTTTTGCCCGAAACATCAATTTCGAAGCTTGTTGGCAGGGATGGCTTGGAACCATTGGGTTGAATTTTACTAGAAATTGGCTGTGTCAATTCTGACGCATTTCACAGAGGTTTTTCTCACCATGAAGTCAGCATGCTTTTTCACGCTATGTTCCCAAATTGCCTCAATGTCTGTGCACTACACTTCTATGGTACCGCGCTTTTATTTTCCTACTTGCTTTGGTCGTAAAGACTAATGAGTGCTGGGGCCTACTGAGATTCCCAATGCTGCCACCATTTTGAAAATGCGCCAGGTCAAACCGGAACTGTCCACTATAGTTCCTATCAATCATTGTGGACATGTTGGGCAAAGGGAAATTGACACCTGACATTTGTCACCTTGTGCCCTGTGACGATATGATTCTGATCCTGACTGTCCCAAGCGGTTGACTGACTATGCCCACACCCTTAGATTGCTATCAGAGGCTGTCCTTGTGCTGGGATCCTCTGACTGAGAACTAGCCACTTTAGACTTTGCGTGTGCATCAGCTAAGTGTCCATGTCCCAGTACGTTTGCTGTGTACAGAGCTGGTGCATGATGCAGATGTGAGATTGATGTAGTCTGCTGCAGTACAGCAACATGTCCACCTGTTGTTTGATGGCTGCTGAAAACCATGATAAACTGCCTGGCTTTGTGTCTGTGACAAAAGGAAAGACAAGACAGTGTTGTGAGCCTTTAAGCTCTGACTGGTAGGAAGAACAGAGGCATGGACTACTTCCTAAATTGGGAGAAAAATTCAGAAATCTGAAGTGCAAAGGGATTTGGGAGCCCTTGTCAATGTTTCTCTCGAGGTAAACTAGCAGATTGAGTCAGTAGTTAGGAAGGCAATTAGAATGTTGTCATTCATATGGAGAGGACTAGAATGTAAAAGCACGGATGTACTTCTGAGGCTTTAGAAAGCTCTGGTCAAATCACATTTGGAGCATTGTGAGCAATTTTGGACCCAATATGTCAGGAAAGAAGTATTTGCTCTGGAGTGGGTCCAGAGAAGGTTCACATCCGAGGAATGAAAGGCTTAACCTGAGAAATATTTGAGGACTCTAGGACTATACTCGATGAAGTTTAGAAGGATGAGGGGGGGATCTGAGTGAAACTTTTACAATACTGAATGGCCTGATCAGAGTGTACTTCAGGAAGATGTTTTCATTGGCGGGTGAGACGAGGACCCGAGGGCGTAGCCTTAGAGAAAAGGGCCGACCTTTTAGAACAGAGGTAAGGAGAAACTTCTTTAGCCAGGGAGTGGTGAATCTGTAGAATTCATTGCCACTGAAGGCAGTGGAGGCCAGGTCATTTAGTATGTTTTAAGATAGAGATAGGTTCTTGATTGCCAAGGGGTTCAAAGGTTACAGGGAGAAAGCTGGAAAATGGGGTTGAAAAACCTATCTGAAAATGTGTTGCTGGAAAAGCGCAGCAGGTCAGGCAGCATCCAAGGAACAGGAGAATCGACGTTTCGGGCATCAGCCCTTCTTCAGCCCTTATTCCTGAAGAAGGGCTGATGCCCGAAACGTCGATTCTCCTGTTCCTTGGATGCTGCCTGACCTGCTGCGCTTTTCCAGCAACACATTTTCAGATAGGTTTTTCAACCCCATTTTCCAGCTATCTGAAAATGTGTTGCTGGAAAAGCGCAGCAGGTCAGGCAGCATCCAAGGAACAGGAGAATCGACGGTTCGGGCATCAGCCCTTCTTCAGGAATAAGGGCTGAAGAAGGGCTGTTGCCCGAAACGTCGATTCTCCTGTTCCTTGGATGCTGCCTGACCTGCTGCACTTTTCCTGCTGCACATTTTCAGCTCTGATCTCCAGCATCTGCAGTCCTCACTTTCTCCTTGAAAAACCTATCCACCATGATTGAATGGCTGAGCAGACTCGATAGGCTGAATGGCTTAATTTCTGCTCCTATATCTTGTAGTCCTATGGACTGAAGGTGTATCGTGCAAAAAGACAAGACAGATGCTGTGAGGATCTAAGGTGCAAAGTGAGTGAGTGCTTATAGAGAAAATGAGCTGGTCCAATCCATGTGTTGGATACTTCTCCCTGTGTACAAATGGACCTGACAGCAGCATTACAATGAGAGGTACGAGTGAACTCTAAAGTGCAGAACTAACGGACATGTGGCATGAAGGTCTGTTAAGACTAGTATGTGTTTGATTTCAATATTCTGCATGGAGAGTATGATTTCAGTCCCTGGAGCATATTGGTGAATGTTGTCCAAGGTAAGGGCCAGAGAAGCAAGTAGCGAGCTTGAATCACTGGGTCACCGCACTTTTACATGTAAGGAATTGTCATTTAATTTCTATCGCGTGGATATGGGAATGCGAAATCAATGGATACAAATAGGCTCCCCCTCCACTCACCAGTGAGAATTCTGTCTGTATTCAACACTTGGTTCAAAGATGATACTTTTCGTTCTCCGCATCAAAATTGCCTGACTGCCAATCTCCTGCAATGTTACCAATTTTCTTGTCCATATTATTCAGTACCTGGGAAGATTCTGATCACTTGATTTAAAATTAAAAATATAAATAAAATTACTGCAGATGCTAGAGATGTGAAAAAAAGAATGAATCGCTGGAGAAATTCAGCAGGTCTTACAACATCTGTGAACAGACAAATGCTTATCATTTTTATGTGACTCTTTGGACCTGTTAGTTCTGAAGTAGACTCTCATTGGGCTTGAAATGTTAACTCTTTCTCTCTCCACAGATTCTGCCAGACTGGCTGAATTTCTGTGGCATTCTGTGTTTACTATTGAATCATACCTGTATAGGCAATTTAAAAAATTGCAATTCCTGCTAGTTTGAATGCGGAAGGGTGACATAGAAAATTGACTATTTGAGCTGTGATTCTCCATTTAAGTATGGCTTCAGAGTCTGCTCTATTTACTTTGTCTTTTAAGTGCTGAATTTTTTGAATTTGCAGTTACTTTATTATAGTAGGCAACATTATTTAAATAGGGTCGTCTTGCTTTGGAATCAAATTATTTAATTTATCAAATTAATAAACAAATCAATGGTTTTGATCAAATAAGGATCATGTATCCTACTGTTAATGTGTGTTCCGTAATTTAGAAGATAGATGCTTTTATGACTGAAAATGGCTAATTAAACATTGGCTATTATTGGATTTAACTATAGCCATATCCCATTTTGCATAAAACATTCAAGGGTGTTGGATTGTAAGGGTAGGGAAGTTTTCAACTGTACAAATTGCTGGTGAGTCCCCTTATTTATGAAAACATTATTTCATTGGAGGCAGCTCAGAGGAGGTTCACAAGGATGATCTCAGGTGTGAAAGAATTGTCTTATGAGCAAAGCCTAAATGAGTTGGGACTCTACTCACTGGAGTTTAGAAGAATGAGGTGTTCTCATTGAAGCATAAGATTCCTAAGGGGTTTGACAGGGTAAATGCTGAGAGATGTTTCCCCTAATGGAAGAGTTTAAGACCAGAGGGCACAGTCCCAGGATAAGGGGACACCAATTTAAGACTGCGGTGAGGAGGAATCTGTTCTCAGAGGGCTTGAGTGTCTTTGGAACATCTGGCTGTAGAGAGCTTGAGGATAGTCTTTGTGTGTGTTCAAGGCTGAGATAAAATCTTGATCAGTAGGGTAATTGAGGATTACAGAAAAAGGGCAGGAAAGTGGACATAAATGTTGGATCAATCGTGATGCTATTGAATGATGGAGTAGGCTCAAGTCCGAACGGCCGCCTCCTGTTCTTATTTCTTTGTTTTTAAATGCTTAAAAAAGCTGGTGAATTTTACATATTTGTTGATATATTTGAATTTCTACAGATTATTCTCTGTATTGGTCTCGTTATTCTGGTGATCAGCACATTTACAACGCTGACTGCAACAAGTGACCAATCAGTGACACCTGAAAAGCCACTTCAGGATATTAACCATGAGAAGCTACAAAACGAAGGGGACCCCCAACAGAAAATATCAGGTAATTGAGAGAATGGAGAGAATTGGTGATTTTCAAGTGTTTAATCTTGTTTTACCTCAGCTGAGAAGAGTGACGCACAATGTTATGGATGAGCAGCAAATAAAGCTTAGTTGAAATGAAATAGAAATTATTTGGATAAGACGTTTAAACACACAGATTGTATAAATCTAAGATGTTTCAAAGGAAAATCAGTGACATTGGGATTCACTAATTACTAACAATTTAAAAGAACTAATTTACACTTCTCCAATTGAAGAGATGAAACACACGGGCCAGAAAGGCTTTTTCAGTTGGGTGCAGCAATGATAGTGTGTACTTTAGCCCTGAGTTAAGTATTTTTGAATAACTGATGATTATCCTTTAAACTTATCCATCATTTGACACCTCCCAACAATTGTTCTTGACTTAGTAGTACAGAGCTAGGTGCATTCATGGTTCTAACAAAGCTGATTATTGATATCCGATCCTTCCATAATAGAGAAGAAAAGCCAACAGATAGAATTGGTGAGGAGCAATGCAGATGAGTATCTGGTTAATATGTTTATATGTTGCACCAAAATTATAGATATAATGAACTCTTGAAAAATATTGATAATGTGTATACATGCACATTTTCCAGCAATTGGTGATAAAACACATTCTATTTAGCTTCCAGAAATTATCAGTGTGAACTTCTTGTAATTTTCTCTTCCTGAAATAGTGACAGATTTCCATTACTTTTAAAATAGCATGCACTGAAAAGTACTAGCCTAATCTAAAGAAAACAATTAGGAGCCTGCTACACTTTTAGATATTTTACAGAACCATTCTCTTACAAAACTATTATATTATCAATTCCTGTCATTGTCTGTTGGGACCTGGAATCTGTAGTTTTGCCAGCAATTTGCCCTTTGCAGACTGGTGTTGCATGCTTTGTAACAGGATTAAGAATAATTGTATGCTATAACATTTTAGGGTGGATTCACGAAACCCAAACTGTGATTAACTTTAGATTAATTTAGTTAATTCAGCTGGAGCAAATATTGAGGGCGTACACATAATTACAAGATAAATCCATAATGGCTCAGATACTATTTGATAAAATATTTCAGATATCAAAAGAAAATCTCTGACATTACAAGTTTAGTATCAATCCCTTTGGATTGGATTATACTTGATACAACTTGCATATAATATGAGAGACTTCAAGAAGTATCGATGTATTTCTTACAGACTGGGATTCTTCATAGAACATTGAACAGTTCTTTTTGGCTAGAAACTAGTCTGTCAGCTTTCAGAATCACACTTTCCTCTTGCCGTACCAGTCAGGATCAGCTTCCTCCCTCCTTGCCATAATCAGTCAGGATCAGTTTTCTCCCTCATTTTTGTTTTCTTAAACTGTATTCTCTGTGGTTAACAATGGTCCTCCTATGCTTAACTAACTCAACATCTAACCAGCTACCAGCCATGCACGTGGCATCGTACGTTATTTAATAGTCTGGAGAGTACCTTTGATAAGTAGATGCATTTAAATCAAGGCAAATCACCAACACCAGCAATGCATTTGTTCTTTCAGTTTTAAATGCACAGCTGTGCAAAATTCAACTAGCCCTAACTTCCTTTCACTATTTCAACAAAAACAATGAGAAAAATCGTGAGGGTCTCGACAATGGAGTATGTTGACTTGATGGCAGATTTCTGGAATGATCTGATGCTGCTTTGCAGGCGACTTCTTTAACCCTCAATTCTTATGAAGTCAAAGTTTTAGTCTGTCTTAATATATTTTTAAATGCAATTGACAAATACTTTTATGATGCCTGTGGGAAACCATAAACCAATCTACCCAGAATTACGAAATGACCCCTCCACACATGAAGATATTTCCAACAAGAAACGTGGGTAGATGATGGCCTAAAGTGTTAATCCAGAGACCCAGATCATGTTTTGGGGATCTGGGTTTGATTGGCAGATGGTGGAATTTGAATTCAACAATAATCTGGAAACCTGAGTCGAATGATGACCATGAAACAATTGTCAATTGTCATGAAAAACCTATCTTCTTCACTAGTGTCCTTTTTAGGGAAGGAAATCTGCCATCCTTGCTGGATTGCCCCATTCATGATTCTGGATCCTCAACAAAGTGCTTAACTCTTAGCTGCCCTCTGGGTAATTTAGGGATGGGCCATAAATGCTGGTCCAGCCAGTGACTCCCTCATCCCATGAATAAGTTTTTAAAAAATTACACCTTTTAGTTTCTACTTTTATCACAAATTGGAATGTATACAATTTCTGCATGAATTAACAGATGAATTATTATTCTAAGTAAAAAGTAAAATGCATTTTAAATAGTGACAGTGAAAATGAATCTTGCCCAACCACAACCATCCCCATCGCTACCCTCATAAATGTGGCAGTCTGTTGCTAAACTTCCGTAGTTTATTCTTTATTCACGCAGGATAGTTCAGGAGTTCTATCCAATAAAAGCTTTCACCTCTAGGTTTCATGGCCACAGTTGTCATCAATAAGACGTACTTCTATAAGCCTTCTCCCCCAAAGGTCACAAGGGTTCTGATGGTGAATTTTCTATTCCTGTTCCTAATAAATATTCATAAATCGAGTTCCTTTTCCAACCAATAACACTCCCACTGCTGATTTTATGCTGGTAAGTATGTTCATAATGCTCTTGGTTATAGTTTGCCTGCCTGTGGGAAAACACCAAGCTCTTTCACATCTCCAAACTATTCTCATTACTTTTTTTTTCTAGTCCATATTTAGCCAGGTCACACATTGCCTTCAAAAACTTATTTCTCATTTTCTGCTGATCAGAAATACTGACTACTCTTTGGTCTTTATCCATGAGTTCAAGTTATCTTCAAGTTATCTGTTTGTAGTTCTGACCTCATGATTTCAGAATCAACTTCCTGTTAACATTCCTTCCAGGTCCAGAATCTTCAGTTTACATTAACCAATATTTCTGCCTATCCCAGGGATATCTCTGGGAATGCTGCTAAGTGGAATAAGTGGGAGGGAAAATGTATACCTTTTTACAGCACGAGCTGGTATTTTTGAAATTTAAAGATCTGGTCTGAATATTATTGAATGTACGAGGAGGTGATTGGATGAGTCTGTGGGTGAATAAATGGACAGGTGGGATTGATGGATGAGGTTGGTGGTATGTGAGTGAGGCTGGTGGGTTACGCAGTAGGACTTGGAATTGATAATGGTATATTATTGGGAGTGTTGAGTGGTTTGTTGTATAATTGCTGAAGTGTTAGACTATGTGTAATGTGTCTAACCTTCCCTGGGTAACTGCCCAGCTAAGTACACTGAAACAGTCTGGTACCCTGACTCTTCAGAGTTGGAGACATTTGCAGAGGATCCTCAGGAGCAGTGGGATTGTCATTTTAAGTCTGTCCACTTCTAATGTGGGCCCATGTATCAGGACTTCCACAAGTGCTCTAAGTATATCTTCAGTCCTGCATTCAGTCTTTGAATATTCAAAGACTAGAAGGTTTGGCACATTGTTTTAAACAATTGCAGATTCCCATTGCATTTTAAAGAAACTACAAGTTTTTGTTACTGCTTCTGGATGTGATGATACTATGGCTTTAACAAGTGTATTTTTGTCCTGTCTTTTTTGAAGAGGTTTTGAGCCACAGTTGCTGAGCTGTCTCTTGCAAGTCAATAAACATTGGTGAGGCCTTCTGTTTTTTTTAAAAGTTGGAACAATGGAAGCAGCATGAATGAGTAGAGTCAGTTTCCCATAGAACCATGGTTTTAGTTTAGCTTTCAGCAGTTGCTGGGGTTTGAACTTGCCTGTGGAAGCCATTCATCTTTCTCTGCGACAGCAAAAAGCTTGAATTCTCTCTGTCTCTGCCAGAATATTCTCTTGGTATTCACTCCTAGACTGAAGAAACATGGCATGTGAGGCAATCTATTTTATTGGATTTTAACTGTATTGCAATGTTTTGTTTAGAGGGGAGTAACATGAGTAATTAAATTGTGCCTAGAAAATAATATAGAATATAGAACTTTACAGCGCAGTGCAGGCCCTTCAGTGCTCAATGTTGTGCCAACCTGTGGAACCAATCTGAAGCCCATCTAACGTATTCCATTCTTGTCCATATGCCTATCCAATGACCGTTTAAATGCCCTGAAAGTTAGCGAGTCTACTACTGTTGCAGACAGTGCATTCCACACCCTACTACGCTGAGTAAAGAAACTACCTCCGACATCTGTCCTATATCTGTCACCCCTCATTTTAAAGCTATGTCCCCTCGTGCTAGCCATCACCATTCGAGGAAAAAGGCTCTCACTGTCCAACCTATCTAACCCTCTGATTATCTTATGTCTCAATTAAGTCATCTCTCAACCTTCTTCGTCGTAACGAAAGCAGCCTCAAATCCCTCAGCCTTTCCTCGTAAGATCCTCGCTCCATACCAGTCCATGTCCTAGTAAATCTCCTCTAAACCCTTTCTCAGGCTTCCACATCCTTCCTATAATGTGGTGACCAAACTGTATGCAATACTCCAAATGTGGCAATACTCCAAATGTGGCCACACAAGAGTTTTGTACAGCTCCAGCACGATCTCATGGTTTGGAAACTCAATCCCTCTACCAATAAAAGCTAACACACTGTATGCCGCCTTAACAACCCTATCAACCTGGGTGGCAACTTCCAAGGACACTGAGATCTCTCTGCTCATCTGCACTACCAAGAATCTTACCATTAGCCCAGTACTCTGCATTCCTGTTACGCCTTCAAAGTGAATTGCCTCTCTCTTTTCCACATTAAACTCCATTTGTCGCCTCTCAGCCCAGCTCTGCAGCTTATCTTACCTTACACTCATCTTTAAACAAGGTAAAAGTTAGGATCTCAGCTACCTCTGTGATACATTTGAGGGGAGGTTGGTCTGGTCCATAACAGTTAGGTAATATTTAGGAATAAACTGCCATAAATATGTATAATGGTAAGCATGTAAAATGAACTTAGCTACATCTATTTTGGTCTCCCGTTTTGCATTCAATTCGAAGTTTCAACGAAGCTGTTGTATTAGCAAAATGTAACCAAACCTCCTGATGTTTGCATGAAGTCTGTCCTCTGACTTCTGTTTACCATGCTTATCCAACTTGTTGCACTGCATGGTACCCTTAAGATTGCGCATACATGTATCTTAAAGTGAACATTGCTTTTGCATGGCATGTGCCCGCAATGTATATTTCTGATGGCTGTCAGGTCTGCAGATTGAAGGAAATATTGGTTAGGCAATTAGTCCATTCTGATACAAGAAATCTTGTTACTTGTTAATGCAGAAATTGGCCACTTTGTTCTAGGACCTGAAATTCAGTACCTATTCAAAAATAAAGCGTTTTTTTCTATTTAGCCATAGACTGCATTTTTCTGGCAAATAATTTAAGGTCAACTCAACTAAGGTACACTAAATTACTTTGACATTCCAAAGCCCTATTAATGCAGGACTGCACAATGTTCAGTACATGGTTTATTGACTTAAAAGCAAATGTCTATAGATGCTGGAAATCTGAAATAAAATGTTTGAGCATATTAACATTTATTTTGAGGGATAAATTTGAAAATGTACAAAATAAGTTCAACAATTACTTGTAATTTATTGGTAGTTACTCATAATTTAATGCTAGGATTATTAGTTATTTGATAAATTTCAACTTGCTGTAACCTCCTTTTAGCAATGTGACTTCAAATTATTATTCTTTTTCACAAAAGCCATAATACTAGTTTATTTTTTTTGCAAATTTCTGTTTCTGATGTATTCAGCTGGCAAAATTCATTCGTACCATGCTATGGATTATCTAAATTGTTATTGATATGTCAGCATTTCTTTATGATGATCAGTATACTGCTAGACGAACCAATAAACAATGACTTTATTCCACTTCTAAATATTACCAGTTTTAGTGAAAATATTTATAGATTAATGAATATTCGAGGAGTGGGTCCAAATACCAGTGATGAGAACCCATGCCATGATTGGTATTCCTATACAGACTATTGTCTGGTAGTCATTGTGAGGTACAGCACCAACCCATTCATGCTGACCGCATATCCTAACCTAATTTAGTCCCCATTCCCAGATTTGTGGTAATCTAATATGTGTGCGATGATTTCCTTGTTCATTTTTAATAAGACACATTTCCATTGGTTTATGGCCATCTCATTTGAGACAAATATTGTGGAAATCCCACGACATTGATAACCTGAGCTTGTTTTAGGGGTCATTGATACTGGCATTACAGTCCCAATGAGGGATTACACCATTTGTGTACTTATATATAAACATGTCTTTAAAGAGAAACAGAAATTAGGACCCTGTTGTAAAGTCCAAAATGTAATTCCCTTTCACAAACAGTGAAGAAGATGCAGTAAAATCATGAATGATGGACATTTGCTTCAAGAATATTTGTTTGCAGACATAGGTGTCAGTGACATCACTATAAAGTGTTGAACCCTTTTCCAGTCAATATTAAGTGTTCACTTTGCCTCCTTCAAAATATTATGCTGAAATCAAGATGAAAAACATAATCATTTGCAGATTCTGCCATCACTTCGGTTCTACTTAATTGGTAAAAATGGACTTATACAGTCTTTCCCTTGAAGGTGAAACAGTGGATAAATTTATTAAGTGCTGACTTTTTGTTTTTAGATCCATTAATGTGTCTTCATGTAACTTCTTGAATGGTAAACTGATGAAAGTAAAGTGATAATGCCAACACTATACAAGATCATGCAATGAGTCTATTACATCTGTTTGTGTTCTTCTCTCTGCAGCTGATCACATTGTGTAGTTTAGCTGCCATCAAATGAATATGGAAATTGTATATCCACTCTGGCTAAATTTGCGATCTTGCCTTGCTTTAAGGAACTTAGTAGATTTTCCTCCCATGAAAATGTACTTGGGGTGTTGTCAAATAGAATAAAAGCACTTGGCAAAAGTCATGCGCTTTTAGTTTTCTATCCCCAAATTTAGGGCTTGAGAAGTGATTCAACAGACTTCAAAATCTGCAAGCTGCAAATCTGAGATTTTTCAGGAATGACATCATAATAGATGTTGCTTCATCTGCCTTATCTATAGTTCAAAAATTACTTATAGCAGTTTAAACTGATCAAAATGTGTAATTATTCAAAAACTATGAATAATTATATTTGGGCCTGTAGTGAATGTAATGAGGTCAGCCAGGTAGATCTCAGTGAGTTCCCTGATTGGGACTGTTATTCTGGTATAATCAGAGGAGCACCCTGGCTGACAGATGTAAACAGGAGTATCAGAGGTTCAGTTCACTGAGAGCTTGCTCATTCTGAGGAAACTGGATCAATCTCAAGGACTTTCCACATATAAATAAAGGGTGACTTGGTGATGGGATACTGGGATTAATGATGTAACCATGCAAAGTGCCTACTAGCTGAAGCCCATATGGACTTCAGACAAGCACTGCAACTGACTTTATCATTGAAAAATGTGGCAAATGGAGCATATGAGTTGCAGGGTATTTTGATGGAAGTGGTCACCCTTGCCAGCCCAGCTGAGCTTAGGGAACACCACTTGAGTGAAGGCAATTGCACAGCCTCACTCAGGACTTATCCTGAACTAAGGGACTAAGGTAAGCCCGAAGCAAAACTCCAAAACAAACCACATTCATGCCTCAGCCAAACAGTTAACATTTTTTCATGATCTAGGCTGGCAAGCCATCGTAGTTGCTGCCAGTATGTGGACTTGAGCCAATAAAAGGATCCCACTAATTGAGTAAGAAAACTCATAAGTCAGAATCCAAATGAGTGCACATTCTGGAAAGTCCACCTATATTTGATTTGGAACAGTGAAATTGTTTAGCAACATCCAACTCGACCAAATAAAACAAATGTCAGGTTAAATGGTCGCCTGGTTCTATTGGAGGTTGAAACTGGTGTGGCCGTTTCAGAACCAGTCTTTAGCAAAATCCGCTTTAGACTCCAATCCTTGCATTTGTGCAAGACTTCCGTTAGACTGAGAACCTGTACCAGGGATCTTTGCAGATTATGGGTACAACTTCGGTTCCGGTCTGCTATGAGAAGCAGCTGGTTCAATTACCACTGGTTGTCGTAAAAGGCGCGGGCCCAGGCTTAATAGGATGAAATATGTTGAGAAAGATTCAACTAGATTGGCTCAATGTTTTTTGATTAGAAAATGGCTGGCTGAGTGAAGTCCTAATTAAATACCTGGAAATTTTTTTTTTAGGAAGGTTGAGGAAGTATTAAATGAGCCAAGGCCACCTTACATATTCACCAGGAAACAAGGCCAAGGCCACCTTGCATATTCACCTGCAAGGCCTGCCTGTGTCATTAACATTTTCGGCAAAAGTAGAGGCAGAAATCAGAAGTCTGGAAAGTGAAGGAATCATCAAACTAGTGGAGTGGGTTGCACCAGTCCTACAGATTGTGAAGCATGCTGGGTCGGTTTGCCTTTTGTGAAGGTTTTAAACAAACGGTAAACCGTGTTTCACAGCTGGATAACTACCCAGTATCTTGCTTAGAGGATTTATATGCAAAGCTTGTGGGGGAGCGCTTCTTCTCGAAGCTGGACAGGAACCACACAGACTTGCAGTTGTGTGGCTCCTGAATTCCTGAAGAATGCTAAATTAATATCCATAGGGATTTGTACCAATATAAGAGACTGCACAGGCTGACAATACCCTAAATGGCAATTTTTCTGTGGACGATGGAGAGCATTTTACAAGGTCTACCCAGGTTGCCATTTATCTAGATGATATGCTAATAATCAAGACGACAAATAAGGAGCACTTGGAGAATGTGGTCCTTAGATGTTTCTCCCAGGAGGGTGTCTACCTTAGAAGGGGGAAAAAAAAAACGTGTGTTCCAGATACTGCAATAGATGTGCTTGGGTTACAGAGCTGACAAGACCACGTTACACCTGTTGGAAGATCAAGTGAGGGCAATCGAAGGTGCCCCTGCACCCACGTCTGTACCGTAGCTTCGGTTTTTCCTTTGGGTGGTGAATTGTGACAGAAAGTTCATACATAACCCGCCCTTCATCCTGGCACCTTTGCATCAATTCTTTTTTTTTTAAAAAAAAGGCCAGCCTTGTAAATGGTCACATAGCCAAGCCATAGCTGTCAGGGAAGTCAAGAAACAGCTAGCATCCTCTAAGGTGTTGGCACAATGCAGTCACAAGCGAGATCTGGTATTGACGTGATGCCTCACTCTACAGCATTGCAGTAGTAGCAGCTCATACTTGGCCCAATGGAAAGGAACACATAACAACATGTGTACCCAGGACTTTGGTTCGTGCAGAGCGTAAACTCACCAAGGTAGAGGAGGAAGGTTTGGCAGTAGTATTTGGGGATGAGGCATGCCACCAATACACTTATGGATGTAAATTTGTAACAGTAATGGACCAGAAACCCCTGCTGGATCTACTGAAAGAGATCAAGGCAGTGCTGTTCATTGCCTCAGACCGAATTCAGCAGTGGGCTTGAATGCTAAGTGCGTATAAAAAGTTGAAACACTGGGAAGCCAAGTAGCAAATATGGATTCATTGAACTGGCAAATGCACTGCTATTGGTACCTTGACTATAAGAGTCTGTAACAGTTTTAAACTTTCTGGACATACTTCCAATCACAGCTGACAATATCAGACTTCAGATGCAGAAAGATCCAGTCTTGGCAAAACAAAAACAGCTAGTGATGTTAGCAGAAAACCAAAGGGTCGTCACAACCAGAATCTAAGTCTTTTGATTCTGAGATACCATGTCACAGTGCTAGATGACATTCTGGGGAATGAGTGATTGTCTCAAGCAGTGGTCACCACCCAATACTGACTGAACTCCACCAGGATCATCCAGGGGTTTCCATAATTAAGATGATGGCAAGAGGTTATGTCTGGTTGCCAGGATTGGATTCAGACTTTGGGCACTGTCCTATCAATCAGCTGAATATCAACAAGGACAAAATTACTGCCAGCAGCTCCCCCACGTTCATTGGAATGGCCAGGTAAACCATGGACTCTGTTATATGTCAACTCTGTAAGACTCTTCATGGGATCCGTCATCTTGGTCATTGTGGGTGCCAACTCAAAGGAACTGAGCATGCATAGAGTTTATTTGTCAAATGCTGGGATGGCGATAGAAAAACTCCGTGCATTTTTTTGCAATATGTGGTTGCCTGGAAGTGTCATAGAGATAGACTGTATAGAAACAGACCCTTTGGTCCAACTTATCCGTGCCAACCAGATATCTTAAACCTAATACCATTGGCTTGGATTTGGCCCATATTCCGCGCAAACCTTCTGACATATATCCATCCAGATGCCTTTTAAATTGTGTAATTGTACCAGCCTCCTCCACTTCCTCTGGCAGCTTCTTTCCACACATGCACCACCCTCGTGTGAAAACGTTGCCTCTTGGGTCCCTTTTTTTAACACTTATTTTCCCCCTCACCTTCAACCTATGCTCTCTAGTTTTGGAATTCCCCACCCCAAGGAAAAGACCTTGTCTATTTACCCTATCCTAGCCACTCAATTTTTAAAAATCTCTAAGGTCACCCTCAGCCTCCAATGCTCCAGGGAAAATAACCCCAGTTTATTCAGACTCTCTCTATAGCCAAACCCTCCAATCCTGGAAATATCCTTGCAAATCTTTTCTGAACCCTTTCAAATCTCATAATATCTATCCGAGAGCAGGAAGACCAGTATTTCGAAAGTGACCTAACCAATGTCCTGGACAGCTGCAACATGACCTCACAACTCCTATATTCAATGCACTGACCAATAAAGGCAAGCATACTAAACGCAGTTTTCACCAGCCTACCTGTGACTCCGCTTTCAAGAACTATGAACCTGGACTCTTTTCATTCAGCAACACTCCCTAGGACCTTACAATTATGTGTATGTGTCCTGCCTAATGTGCTTTTCCAAAATGCAACACTTCCCATTCATCTAAATTAAGCTCCATATGCCTTTTCCCAGCCCATTGGCTCGTCTGATCAAGATCCCATTGTAATATGAGGTAACCTCCTTTGCCAGCCACTATACCTCCAACTTTGGTGTCATCTGCAAACTTACTAACCATACCTTCTACGTTCCCCTCTAAATCATTTCATAAATGACAAAAAACAGTGGACCTAGCATCAGTCAGTGTGGAACACTACTGGTCACAGGCCTCTAGAGTCATAGATGTACAGCATGGAAACAGACCCTTCGGGCCAACCAGAGATCCCAACCCAATCTAGTCCCACCTGACAGCACCTGGCCCGTATCCCTCCAAAACCCTTCCTATTCACATACCCTCTTAAATGTTGCAATTGTACCAGCCTCCACCGCATCCTCTGGCGCTCATTCCATACACGTACAACCCTCTGCGTGAAAAAGTTACCCCTTAGGTCCCTTTTATATCTTTCCCCTCTCACCCTAAACCTATGCCCTCTAGTTCTGGACTCCTATTTATCTCCTGTTTGCCTATTTATCCTATCCATGCCCCTTAGAATTTTGTAAACCTCTAAGGTTCCGACGCTCCAGGGGAAATAGCCCCAGCTTGTTCAGCTTCTCCCTATAGTTCAAATTCTCCAAACCTGGCAACATCCTTGTAAATCTTTTCTGAACCCTTTCAAGTTTCACAACATCTTTGCGATAGGAAGGAGACCAGAATTGCACTCGATATTCCAACAGTGGCCTAACCAATGTCCTGTACAGCCGCAACATGACCTTCCAACTCCTGTACTCAATTCTCTGACCAATAAAGGAAAGCTCCATCACCCCATCCTCTGTCTTCTACCTTCGAGCCAGTTGTGTATCCAATAGCTAGTTCTCCCTCTATTCCATGTGATCTAACCTTGCTATCTACTTTACCGTGAGGAACCTTATTGAACACCTTACTGAAGTCCATGTAGATCATTTCCATTGCTCTGCCCTCATCAATCCTTCTCAATCCTTCAAAGAACTCAGTTAAGTTCATGAGACACCATTTCCCCCACACAAAGCCAGCCATGTTGCCTCAAATCAATCTGTATCTTTCCAAATATGTGTAAATCCTGTTCTTCTGGATTCCCTCCAACAACATACGCACTACTAATGTCAGGCTCACCAGTCTACAGTTCCTCACTTTTCCTCACTACCTTTCCTCAATAGTAACACCATGTTAGCCAACTTTGTCTTCTGGCACTTCGCCTATTGATGATGCAAATATCTCAGCAAGCGGCCTAGCAATCACTTCCCTAGCTTCTCACACAGTGCTAGAGTATATCTGATTGATTGGGTCCTGGGATTTATCCACCTTTATACATTTTAAGACATCCAGCCCCTTTATTTCAAGATGGCATTATTTATTTCCCCATGTTCTCTATCTTCTTTATCCTTCTCCACAGTTGGTCACAGGTAATGAACCATCATTTACCAGCAGGGAGTTTGAGTATTTCCTAAAGTCAAATGGTAGTAGACATATAAGGGCAGCTCCATACCACCTTTCATCCAATGGTGTGTCAAAATGAGCAATCTAAACTTTAAATCTGCCTTCAATGAAACAGCCTATAGCTCCATTAGATACCAAACTGTCCTGGACCCTTAACTATAAGACAACCTCTGATGCATCTGCAGCATTAGCTCCAGCATTTAGCTAATGGGGAGAAGACTCTACACCAGATCTTGGGAGAGGGGAGTGAGAGAGAGGTGAAACAGCATCAGGAATGCCAATGCCAGATACACAACTCCGCTGAGAGAGAGAGAGGCATTTTACCTCAGGGAACGAGGTTTGGTGTGAGAACCAATATAATGGTCCTGCATGGGTAAGAGACCTTGCCAACGTGAGGTCAGGTCCAGTGAAGCTTGGGTAGGTGCAACAATCCTGAACAAGCACGTGGACCATGTGAAAGCTGCAAATCGTGTGGGAGCAAAAACGCGACTGCCTTGCCGACTGTTCTGAAACCCATTGGTTCTCCCTCCCCATCAAGCATTGAAGACACCTTCGATTCTGAGATGCACATTGCAGATGTTGCAGCCTTGATATCTTTGCTGCCTGAGGAGGAAAACCAATTTCTTCCTAGATGCTCCGGACGCAAGAGGCAAACTGTGTTACACCCCATCCGTATCAGAGGCAGGGTTGGAGGAACCTGACCTAGTGCTAAAACACCCCAGGAGGAAATACACACACACACACACACACACACACACACACACAAAAAGCCCTTTTCCTCAGGCTAGGTGGGAGGGATGTTGTGATTGTAATGAGGTCAGCCAGATGGGACTTGTAGAATGAGTTCCCTGATTGGTGCTGTTAATCTGGTCTAAACAGGGAGCCCTGACTGACAGATTAAAAACAGGAGTGTCAACATCCTCACGCTGAGACCTGGCTCTGAGGGAGCTGGATCAGTGTTGAGAACCGTCCTCCTATAACTAACAGGTGACATGGTGCCGGGACACTGGCCTCTGTGGAGTTATTTCAGAGCAAATCCATCATAATATTTTTCAACTATCTGTTAAGTTACAATATATAATGTTTCTTCAAATTGCTGAATTAATGTATCAAATGTTCCCAAAAAATCAAGAAGAATACAATGTTTAGTAGTCCAGTCTAAGTTCCAGGAATCATTACCAGTCAGACCTGCTCCAGTTTGTTGGTGTAGCTGTTCCTAAATGTACTTGAATGCATAGTGAGGTCTAAGTCAGACTTGGGTTTTAGATCCAACACCCCCCCCCCCGCCCCCCCGGTGAAAGTCTGTCAACAAGGTCTTTTTAAGCAGGTGTGATATGACCCTGCTTTGACCTTCACCATCTGTGTCCTGTTTCTCCTGATGCAAAAATACTCCAATTCTGCATTCAAAAGGAGCAAATATAAAACATGCGCCCTGGGATTATCCTAACATTGGGCTGTCACAATAATTTATTACCAAATTAACCAGCCCTGATGAGACTAAATATTGATTATTTTTAGCATAATGATGGTAATGTTTAATGTGATAATTGTACGAGATGTGGCAGTAATTGTCACTATGTTAATTGTATCCAAATCTTTTCACGTGACATTTCCTGAGGTTCTCTGAGGGAATCTAATTATTTTCTTGTGAAAGAGCAGAAGTGAATGTGGTTTGTGTTAAGTCTCATTTCATTAATGGAAATCTGGAACATTTTGTTGTATTTAGTTGTTTGTATGCACATTTTTTTTCTTTGCTAAAGTGGTGATAGACAAGCATGATATTTCCATTTGCAAAATTATGCTTTGACACTTCCATACTTAACCAAAAATAGGTGCATACTGTATCAAAGATCAATCTGGTTTACATACAAGACCTGCGTCAATGCCATAGCAATTATCAGTTCTGAACACAGCTAAGCGCCTTATTCCTTTTATCTGTAATAGCTCTTCTGCTGTCAGAAACCTACCATTTTCACAGTGCATAAATCCAGTGCTTGTGCCACAGACAGATATTAGCCTTGGCAGCGTACACGTACAAATCCAGTGACTGTATTCCTGTGAAATCAATAGATTGTCCTTGTTATAATATGAATAAATTTTAGAGTTAAAGGATAAAGGAGTAATGAATTACTTTGAGTACCAATAAGAAAAACAGAAAATGCTGAGAATACTCAATGTCTGGCAATATCTGTGGAGACAGAAATGTTAAAGTTTCAGATTGATGTAATTGGCTAAATCATTAACTTTGGTTATGTTTCCACAGATGCTGTCTGACTTGTTGAGTATTTCCACATTTCCTGTTTCATATTTCAGTGTTTATAGTATTCTGTTGTATGGTACGTAACTGTTTGCATAGGATTTTTAGATTTTTAATGGATGTCAGGGAGCAAACAATTAAATTTTAAAGCTGATCTAAGAGAATAAAATGGGTGTACTTTTCAATGACCAGTGTTCCATTGTTTTGATAGTAGAAAGCGATATTTTAACCTGTCTGCATAACTCAATTTATAGGAACAGGCATTGTTTAATTTATAAAGTTTGATAATGTTTATTCTGTTTTGGGGATATCAATGTGTCCTCTTAAGTCTTGACAGGTGTTAACTCTTCACTCGTGACTTAAACAAATATTTCCATACCAACTGTGCCAATATTGAGACACATGAACTAAAATACTTCCTGCAATGACAACTGTAAAAGGATGTTTGATTTTCATTAACTGCTTTGAGAAGATATCACACTTCTGTGACATCAGACATTGCTGTATGCTCAGGTTGTTAGTTTGCTTGCTGAGCTGGAAAAGTAGTTTGCAGACGTTTCATCACCATACTAGGTAACCTCTGTGAGCCTCTGGTGAAGTGCTCCTGTTATGTCCTACTTTTGTGTGTCTTGATCTCTTAAGTTGGGTGATATCATTTCTGATTCTCTTTCTCAGAAGATTTAGATGGGGTCTAAATTGATGTGTTTATTGACGGAGTTCTGGGTAGAATGCTAGGACTCTAGGAATTCCCATACATGTCTCTGTTTGGCCTGTCTTAGGATGGGTATGTATTCCCAGTCGAAGTGATGTCATCCGTCGTTTGTACGGGAGGGTACTAGTAATAGTGGATCATGGTGGCTAGTTGGTGTTAATGTTGCCTGGTGGCTAGTTTTCTGTCTGTCTGTGTCTGGTGTAGTGTTTGTTACAGTCATTGCATGATATTTTGTAAATGACATTTGTTTTGTTGGTTGTTTGTATAGTGTCCTTCAGGTTCATCAGCCATGTTTGTGTGTTAGTAGGTTTGTGGGCTAACATGATGCCAAGAGATCTGAGTAGTTTGGAAGTCATTTCAAAGATCTCTTTGTATGGTAATGTGGCTAGAGTGTCTGGGTGTGTTGTGTCTGCTTGTTTGGGTTTGTTGAGAAATTGGTGGACTGTGTTTATTGGGTACCTGTTCTTCTTGAATATGATGTGTAGGTATTTTTCTTGTGCTATTCACAGTACCATGCAAGGACTGTAACAAACGCTATATTAAACAGACAGGCAGAAAACTAGCCACCAGGCTACGTGAACACCAGTTAGCCACCAATTGGTCACTAGTGACCCAATATCACTAGTATCCTTACATATAGATGAAGAAGGACAACATTTCCATCCTAGAACAGTCCAAACAGAGATGCGCACAGGAATTCCTAAAGACCTGGCATTCTAACCATAACTCCATCAATAAACACATCGATTTAGACCTCCTCTACCATCCTCTGAGAAAAAGAACCGGAAATGATATCACCCACCTTTAAGAAATCAAGGCACACAAAGAGAAAGCGGGACATAACAGCAAGGCTTCACTGGAGGCTGACTGATGATGACACCTAGTATGGTAACGAAACGTCTGAAAACAAACCTTCCAACTCAGCGAGCAAACTTACAACCTGAACCTCAACCTGAGCTACAAATCATCTTAAAAATCATTGCAGTATGCTGTTTTCATAACCCATAATTGTCAACTCACATTTTCATCTGTATTCTGACCTTTCTAAGTTGAACAATGCAATATTTTCTGTATGAATTTGTCAGGAGCTATTTGATACAATTTATTGGACAAACCCAACATCCTAAAATTTAATCAAATGAACCACTATTAATCTATATTCTGCACATTGTACAATTATGTATGGGCAAGTCTTCAATTATAAGTATTGTATGAACTTTGATACTTGTTGCATGTGCAGTAAACTGAATATTGATGATTCTCTTACTCATTTTTTTTGGTAAGGCTGGATTCTAAAATATATTGAAATAAATATTTCTTGACTTCAAGGAAGACTGTTGATCTTCTAGTTACCAAATTATTGATTTTGTTCAGTTAGTAGCACTCTTTTGAGTCATACTTTTATACATATGAGCTACATGTGAGTGCATAATCCAGACTAAGTGCTACATTAAACCAAAGGTAGTCATCTTGTTCTCCTGGAATGAATGAAACATAAATGAGCATGGTACTGTTCCAAGTGATATGCTATCTTGTTGTTCTCAAACAATCCCATCAAATATAAATGAACCAATACCTCTTGTCACAACGGTGTGGGAGTTTGCTGTATGCAAAATAGTTGTATGAGCATGTATACAATGCTGCATTTCAAAGTACTTTATTGAAACTTAATAGATATTTAAGGAGTGGAATGAGGTAATTACACAGACACAAATAGCCATTGGCTGAAGGGCTTGTTCACAAAAGTGTTCTTCACATTTTGGGAGTTTTGATATTGTACCCTTCTTTTGAAGATAAAAGTACATGGCAAGACTATCTGCAGTGAGAGAAATCTAATCATTGCCCCTTGACAGGCAATGTTATTAACAGTTTCTGATTCTTTTACTGTCAACAACCTGGGGTTACCATTGATCAGAAATTGAATTGGACTAGCTGCATAAGTACTGTGGTTGCAAGTATAGGTCAGAGATTAGTTCCAGGATTTTAATAGTGAAATTGAAAGAACGGTAATTTTGGTTTCAACATTAGGATGGCGGGAGAGGGTTGGAAGTGAACTGACAGATAGTGTTACCATGGATCTTCTGCTCTTGTCCTTCAATAGCAGCATCTTTTGAAGTTAAGTTGTAGTTTGTCTCAACTGAAGGAATGTGGCAGTTCCTATCAGACTGCAAAGTCTGCAAGCCAAGGCATGTCAACGTCTATGCCCTTCTGAGGGGAAAAGAAGCAGCCTTCAAATATTCTACAAAGAAAAGCATCCAACTCGAGCAAAGAAAAACTAGGTTCAATTGCCCATTAAATTAAGAATCGCTCCAGTTGACAACAATTATGGTGTCATCACCTGAAATGAGAGAGAGTCTGTTTTGTGATTTTGCATCTTTTGTGATTTGGATTCTGGATTCATACATCTGTTCCTTTGTTTTACATTCATGATATTTCTGCAGAACTGTCGTGTTCTCCATGTCTTCATTTTATGTAAATGTATATGTGCCTGAAATGATTTTTACGGGATATATCTTAAGGGTTTGCATGTGAGTTAATAACCTGCTTTCCACTTTTTGAGGGCTAAGTTTTGTTTATTGATTAAACCCAGTCTGCATTTCTTTTTATCTTGGGTAGTAGGGCAAGTCAGGCAAATTAACCATCCTAGTGGGAATTAAATTGGTCATTTATACATTCGTGAAAACTGGAATAGTGTGGCTTGATTTCCAATGGTATTCTTCCCATCAGGGATGTGATCTAGACCATTCTCTGGATTATTGATTATGGCATTGCATTTGGGGAATGAGAGGCTCTCTGTCTGAAGTAAGTTTAAACAAAGCTTTGTAGTCAATTATCAGTTCTCATTTAACTAGTACATTTTCTATGGCAATGCCTCTACTAATCAGAGTTCAGAGTCTATTGGCCAACCAATCAGTACTCTTTACTCATAAAGTTTAACATATTGTTCCCCTGTATGTTAGTATCCCTGCAAATGTCTTGATAAGTGCCAGATGAAAAACTTTGACAAAATGCCTTTTTTTCAGCAATAAGTTTTCCTTGTAGAACATGTCATGACCCATTGGAAAAGTGAGCTCCACTACACCCAGAACCATCATAAGATTTCAAGATTTAGTCAGATTACTTAATCCCCAAATTCAGGTTAACATAGAAAGCTAAGCAGATTTCTTACCACAGACAAACAAAATATAAGTTGTCAACTCTTAAGTCTTTATTTTTATCACTTTTTAAACCCCTACTTACACATGCAGACAGCCACAGACATTGAAGGGGAAAAACAGTTTAAGTTATGGGGGAAGGGTTAAAAATGGGAGAGTACCACCCAAAGATTCAGTGAAGTTTCCTTTTGCTCCTCCAAGCTTCCTCTTTGATCACTTTTCCAATCATATCTCCTCTTCACTGAAAACTTTGGGGCAGCTGGTGCGCGCATTGTTCAATCTTTGAGTCACTGATTAGAGGCAGCAGCTCATAGCAAACGGTGAGTAGTGTATACCTAGCTAACTTCCGTTCTTTGTCAATTCTTTGCAAAGAGATAGGATTTTGTTTTCGAGTCTGGAGGCATCTTGCTGCTGTATTGTTCACATAGGCTGTCCGTCTGCCTAGGAGCCAGAGTTGTCATGCTGAGCACTCCTGACCCATAGAGCTCGGCCTGTTTTTAAAATAAAACAATCAACAGGCTGTCTCTGGGCAGTACTACCCTGAAGATATACCATTGGTATGTGGTGCATTGAGCAATTCTCCCCCACTGCTTGAACAAAGCAACAATGTACATGAACTTCCAATGAGTTTCAGTAACTTCTTTCAAAATTGCAACATCATCTTTCACAGTTTCCTTAGTTTAAAGCAGAATCCATTTCCAATTTTGGTCAACAATCCAAAAATAAAGAAAAATAAAAAGACGAGGTGCTTAAGATGTAGACATTGCTATTGCTAAAGAAATAATGGTTTGCAAATTTTGAAAAGTTCCCATTTACAATTTCTGACTTGAACATTTTATCAATATTTTTAATCATTTCATCTGTACTTGCAATGCCCTGATGACTCTTTGGATTGTAGTTGCATCTATAATTGGTGATCAGGGAATAATTGCATTGCAGTATAGAAGAAGGGCTTTTGTCTCTTTGGGTACTAAGCCCAGTTTTAAAAAATCTAACCCTTATTTTACAAATACTTATCTAGGCCCTTTTTAAGTGAAGTCAGTATTTTGACTCTAGTGAATATTGAAAAACATTCCATGTTATTTTTTCAATGAAAAGGAAGTTTCCATTTTTCCTTTGAACCAATGATCCTTAGTCCACATGGTTGTTAGACATCTGATAGCAAGAAGAAAAGAATATTTCAAAATTGTGATGGCTGATAAAACTTTGGGGAATAACGCATGCTTTAGGTTGGGGCTTAAGAGCTTTAAGAACTGTTTCTGTGGAAGATTATTTCTTGTAAATGGCAGTTTCCTTCCCGTAACTGATCATGTGACCAAGCTGCTTGAGAGATGAACTTAAAAAAAAGTCTTTTAAAGAAAAGTAAATAACAAGTTAACTACAGGGGTTGGCAGGGAATGATGGGAAATAGATTGTGATTTTGTTTACAACCTGCTTAATTTCAGGAAGCTGGCAGCAGGGAGTATCGCTTTCAAGCTGAATTCAGTTGAAATTCTTCCTGCTGCTACCAGGGTTTAAAATTAGATTCCCTACATTGTGGAAACAGGGCCCTTGGCCCAAAAAGTCCACACTGACCCTTCGAAGAGTAACCCACCCAGACCAATTTCACTCTGACTAATGCACCTAACATTGTGGGCAATTTAGCATGGCCCACTTGACTTGCACATCATTGGACTGTAGGAAGAAACCTGAGCACCAAGAGGAAACCCACACAGACATGGGGAGATGTGTGGAGTTTGCACAGACAGTCGCCTGAGTCTGGCATTGAACCCAGGTCCCTGGTGCTGTGAGATAGCAGTGATAACCACTGAGCCACCTTGCCTCTCAAATCCTTTTGATAACTACAGGACATTACTAATACTGAATTAGACTTCTGGCTTATTCAAAGTTAGAAGAGAGTGATTTCCTAGTTACAAGATATCAGAATTAAAGAATATTCAAAGCAAGAGCGTTCTGAGTAGTGTGTCTGTGCTTAAAATACTTGTGATGGCAAAGGTGTTTTTAGAATCTTACTCTGTATGCCAGTTGGCGGAGATTTGAAGAGACAGCCTTCAAGTTCCAACAAATCTGAAAGTTTGCACAAATGTTTGAAATGGTACACAAGCCAAATGGTTAATTTTGTAGTTTCTAATAGGTGTCTGACTTGAGTTTTTTTTTGGCTGTGTAAGTCACATGGATGCAGAAGAAAACTTGAGAAGTATAAATAGTGTATAAATGCAAGACTAGTTCAGAGAGTGTAATCATTCTGTTTAATTTTTGGGTTATTTTTAAATAGTGGTTGCATTCTTTTGGTAAAAATCTGGGTTTTTGAATTTCCCAAAAAATGATAATCGTCATCCCTGGGATATTTGTATTCAGAAGTACTCGCTGAACTCTTTTATTGATCTAATGTCCAACACAAAACTGCACGTACTATTTCATGCATATTGGAAGTATTACTGTCGGTATATCCAACATTTCTTTAATTTTATATTTAATTTTCATAACTATTTCCACTTGCACCTCTTGATTTTTCTGTATTTCATTCTTTTAATCAGTATTAGCTTTTATTGCGTGCTTTTAATATTATCTCAAAATATGCTAGTTTACACTTCTCTGCATTGATCTGTCATTTCAGCATGGAGTCCAGTTACAAGTGGAGTTCCGCAGGGATCAGTTCTGGGTCCTCTGCTGTTTGTAATTTTTATTAATGACTTGGAAGAGGGAGTCGAAGGGTGGGTCAGTAAATTTGCAGATGATACAAAGATAGGTGGAGTTGTGGACAGCGAGGAGGGCTGTTGTCGGCTGCAGAGGGACTTAGATATGATGCAGAGCTGGGCTGAGGAGTGGCAGATGGAGTTCAACCCTGCCAAGTGTGAGGTTGTCCATTTTGGAAGAACAAATAAGAATGCGGAATACAGGGTTAATGGTAGGGTTCTTGGTCAGGTGGAGGAACAGAGGGATCTTGGGGTCTATGTACATAGATCTTTGAAGGTTGCCACTCAGGTGGATAGAGTTTGTAAGAAGGCCTATGGAGTATTATCGTTCATTAGCAGAGGGATTGAATTCAAGAGTCGTGAGGTGATGTTGCAGCTGTACAGGACTTTGGTTAGGCCACATTTGGAGTACTGTGTGCAGTTCTGGTCGCCTCACTTTAGGAAAGATGTGGAAGCTTTGGAGAGGGTGCAGAGAAGATTTACCAGGATGTTGCCTGGAATGGAGAGTAGGTCGTACGAGGATAGGTTGAGAGTTCTCGGCCTTTTCTCGTTGGAACGGCGAAGGATGAGGGGTGACTTGATAGAGGTTTATAAGATGATCAGAGGAATAGATAGAGTAGACAGTCAGAAACTTTTTCCCCGTGTACAACAGAGTGTTACAAGGGGGCATAAATTTAAGGTGAAGGGTGGAAGGTATAGGGGAGATGTCAGGGGTGGGTTCTTTACCCAGAGAGTGGTGGGGGCATGGAATGCGCTGCCCGAGGGAGTGGTAGAGTCAGATTCATTGGCGACCTTTAAGCGGCATTTGGATAGGTACATGGATGGGTGCTTAATCTAGGTTAGAAGTTCGGCACAACATCGTGGGCCGAAGGGCCTGTTCTGTGCTGTATTGTTCTATGTTCTATGTTCTATGTTCTATGTTCCTGACTACTCATTAACCTTTCCATGTTCTTCTTTATTTTTGACAGATTGTGAAACTTCTAGCCTCAATATAATTCCTCTTATTACTTCCAACTCTCTTTTATATAAAAGGAAAAATAAATACCTTGCTTTATCAATGCCCACATCCCAACTTTCTGAAGAATAGTTAGTTGTTTTGTCTCACACTTCTGCTTTCAATCTTGTTTTTCTATTTTTTTGTCTAATACTGTCTTAATTTTCATGTCCCTAACTAAAATCTGTTTATACATGTCAACTGTCTTCATCACTGTCTGAAACAATTGATTTGTTAGCATAAGCTGCTGTTTGCAAATCTATGCTTGACTTGATTAGTTTCCTAAATATTCACTAATTTCATTCAAATTTTCCAGCCTGCCCACACTGAAATAGGACTGATTTTTCTTTAACTTCCTGCCTGCCAATTTTTTGCATTTTTTAAAAGAAATTGGAATACCTTCCTTTTGGCACAATTTGCCAAAAGAAAATCTTAATAATATAAAGGAATTATAACTCTCTTCTGTACTCTGAATCTATCTGAGCCTGGAAACTTCTAATTCCATTCACTACTTTAATTTTCTTCTGAATACTTGTCTCCAGTAGCTGCTATGCCATGTACTCGGGCACTGTCACTGGTTTCACAATTAACTCTAAGACATATCACTGTATAACTCTTGGCATCCTGACAAATCTTTCTCTTCATCTCAATAGTCCTATACCACCTTTCGATTTGTTCTTTTATGCTATTGTTGTCAAAGCTATTCTTATCTGTTTGTTTTGGATTTTAAAAACCTCCATCCATGCTGTTTATATTTCTTAGTTTTTCTCTGTATTTCCCCATATAATTGTCATACCTTTTTTGAAAACATCTCTTTACTATTCATTCCCTGCCTTTAACACATAATCCTTACTGTTTTTCAGAATGTTTAACTAGTTTATCCTTCCTTTATTGATATATTTTCCTTTGACTTACTGTCAATCTGGACTTAACTCAGTTCAACTATTCAACTCAGCATCTTTGTTTTTGAAAATAGAGGCAAAATGAATTCCAAGTCAGCCTAGTGAAATTATAGTTGCTACTTCAGTCTTCAGGTAACTTGCTTGTCCTGTTCATTAATCAAAATAAGATCTAGTAGTGTGTCTGTGTAAATTACAAATAAAGCAAGTCGTGCTCTACCTCATTTTTAATTGGGAAATGTATCCTAATAAATTGTTGCATGATCCATCATATTACAGAGGGTATTATTGATATGTGTATCAATTTCCGAGTCAGCACTTCAAAATTGCTAATCAGGGAGTTGAGGAAAGAATATTTAGTTTCAATATTCAATTGACTAAGATGATCAGCTTTAGTGGATAACATAAAGGAGAAATTTGTAATTGCTTGCTGCATTATTATGTGTTTAGTACCTCTCAAATGCTTCACAGCCAACTGATTTTTCTGTGTAGCTGCTGTTATGTAAGGAAATGTTTTAGCCAAACAACGGGACAGAAAATCTTACATCAGTGAACAAATTAAAAGATAGAGGCAGTAGCCCAAAAACTTCTGTCAACATTAAAGCAGTGCTCATAGCACTTGCCATTACTTAGTCAAATGTCACAACTTCTGGTGAAAACAATACTTGGATTTAAACATTGATATGAAGAAGTGCTATTAACTTTGCAAAAACAGTATTTACTTCTGTGCTTTGTTTTTCAAATACGCTGAATAGTGTGAAATTCTTTTGCTTGCTCTGTAGCTTCAAAATGCAATTGTTACAGGAAGTTAAAAATGTAATTTTGTGTCTATATCCTTTTAACAATCCATAAATGTGAATTATGGACATTCGATGGGTCTGAAAGTTAACTGTTACAAGTAGATTCTTATCCTACAGACTTTACTTGTTGGAGGTTTTTAAAGCAAAAGTTTTGAACTTTGTATTTTTTCTATCTTAATTCAATTTTTCTTTCTCATTCTGTTCCTGATTTGACATGCAATTGTCCCCTTCTAGCTTGTACCTTTTTGTGCAAACTTTGCACTGTTCATTTCACAATTATTCACAATCTGATTAGTTAAGGCAATGCAAAATTTTTTGCCTCATTCATTCAGATTCCAGATGATATATAGAGAGCATTGTGCATTTCATTTTGAATCTCCCAGCATCTTGCCCTTTTTAATCTCCATAATATTTTGCATGGCAAATCTAACTAATAGTGATCAAAGTTTGTTCATCAGTTACATGGATTTTGGTATTATGAATATGATTTGGTAAAATGCTTTTGGTATCATATGTAATTTCAATATTTTTAATTGATGAGGACTTTATCTTGTATTTCATTACCACCTACCTATGTTCAAAGTTATTGTAAATGAATGCCCTTGAAATGTATTGTGTTCAGAGTAGAAAATGGCAAAACTGGGGTGGGGGGGCAGCAAACAAAGTTCTAGTTGAGTCACCCTCAAGGGGATTAAAAGAACAAAACCCATTTAATGGAACTATTGATAACGTTATAAGTTCTCTGTTCATTAGTGTGTGTGGCCCTTCAAGAGAGAAATGCTGACTGGACGTTTAATATAAATTGAAATTCATGTCCAAGCCATACCCTGAAGGCAGTATTTCTTTTGTTTTAAAATAAAAGGGCTGCAAGCATACTTAATATCTTGTATTTAATCACACCCACTAAGGTAACCTTACAGGTCAGGAGAAATGTTGTTGCCCTGTGGCTACGTTCAGCATATAATATTTGATCAAAGCGCAACTATGTAATAGAACCCTTTAGTAGTTGAAACTTGTTCTCTGGCACTTTTTTTTTTGTTTGGATGTATCTGGCAGTTTGATGAAATGTACAAATCAAACTCCGTTCCAGTACATAGATCAGGTTGAAGTGCTTGCATTCTTTGTGTTGACTGGAGGTGCTTCAGAGAATTTTGGAATCAAAACAGGTGGTGAATATCAGTTTGCTGCATTTGACATGAAAACTGTGATTTTTTTTTCAACTGAAATCTGGTTAAATTTTCTCCAGATTCTTCACTTCTAGATTGGCTTGTTGAACCTTGTGTAAAAGCAAGAGAGAGACAAATTGCTGATTGCAAAGGATTTTCCAGCTAATTCTTGTATAAATCATTAAATTATAGATTATTATTACCTGCAAATAGAGGAAAAAAGAGACTAAGTTAACATTTCAAATTACAACTGTTTTTAAACTGTCTTATTAAAAAGTCAATGAAGCAGTTCAAATTCAACTGCATCAGCAAATAGTTAAGTGTTATCCATTTTGCTTTTATCACTTTAGAAAAAACATGTGAAACTGAATCTAAATAAACTGATGGAAAAGTGCTCTTCTTTCTCATAACTATAAAGATCCAAGATAAATAAGTTTGAAGGAATTCAGTTTCTAGTACTTGTTGACCACAGTATAAAACAGCGCATTTGATAGGAGTACATAGTCATAAACTCAGACAAGCCACAAGAATTCTTGGGGAGATCATTCATACTTCCACGGTAGTAGCCATGATTGAGAGCTTAATGTACCCCCTCCGGACAATTGTGTCCGGTGAGAGTTTTTTATTGTTTTCTATTGTATAACAATACACAATGGAAGCAATGAAGAATACAATATTTGTTCCACATGTGAGTAAGAATGTTTTTTAGTCTTCCTCATTAGTGGATTCCTCTTGGCATGTCACTACTCAACCCCGTGCATCCTCTGTGTATATCTTCAACTCTATAGGGGAAAAGCACTCAAATAGCCAAATGGCTACCAGCCAGGGTGAGTTATGGTATAATCAGATCTGTCCTAACATGAAATTGCAGCCATTATGGATGTGGCCTTGGAATCTGGGAAACAGCTGCTTTCTGGTTAACAGCATGTGCACTATATACCAGCACAGTCTTTCCATCACCTGTGCCCCCTTAATCAATAAACATCTGTTTCCCATTCACTTTACACAAGCTTGTTTTATTTTAACATGTGTTTTTACTTTGAACAACAAGTACCTTGTTTTTGCACTGTGGATTGATTTTTAATTAATAAGTTGACTCACTGGGTTGGTCAGTGTTTTGTTAGCGAAAAATAAAAACAAAAGCTGCCAACTTGCTCTTAATAACTATTTGACATTCTTTAATGATAAATGAGGAAGGGAAAGAAAGTTTTTTTTAAATCTAGTGTTCTTATATTCAAAATCACAGGAGGCATTACTATTCTTGCGTATAATTGAGATTGAAAACATGCATTGCATAAAAAGTTGTTGATGAACAACTACAAAGCCTGTCTGAAACTCCATTTGAGACTAATCTGATATGAGGAACATGGCTGCAAAACAGATTAGTTTAAGTGGAATTTTGTCTGCAGAAATGACATACAGACAGCATGGTGGATGGAGCATCTTATAGGTATTTCTTAACCAACTTATTTAAAGATGCTGTGACACACCTCTGGAACAATTGACACTTGAAAACAGGCCTTCTGGTTCAGAGTTAGAGTGATTGCCACTGTGCCACAAGACCTCTTGAGGATCTTGTAGATATTTTTAAATAGTCTGTTCAGATGTGCTATGGCACACCTCTGAAGCAGGTGGAACTTGAACCTGGACATTTTGGCTCAGAGGCAGGGATTTTACGACTATGTCCTCAAGCATCTTGTGTAATCTCTTGAATTAAGCTTGTTTTTGCTGTTGTCATCATAACTAGCAATTCAGCCCACTTTTAATTAGCCCAATTAATCTAGGCAAATAATTGCTATAAATAATTGTCAATGTAACTCACTTAAGGAGAACAAATTCTTTGTTTTCCTTGTGAGGAACATTGCAAGTGAATAACTTAAGGAAAATTAAATGCAGCATCCCATTTCATTATATCTTTATCCGTTAAATCATTTTATGTCACCCCTGTCTCTACACTAATCTTTACCCCATTTTAGTTTTGTTAGGTGAAGGGGAATGTCAGTGCTTGTTTTTTTTTTCATTTCTCAATAAGGTACTTGGCTTTGGTGAGTTGTGAAACTTTAATAGCCTAGCTGAGAACCAACCATGCGAGATAAGTGAGACTTGGTTTTTTAACTCATTTGTGGGATTCAAACATATTTGGCAATACCAGCATTTATTGTCCATCCCTAATTACCTTTGAAAAGATGGCTCTAAGAATATAAGGATGAACAAATGGTTTTGATTTAATTACTTTCTTTTGAAAGACAAGCCACTTAGCAGTAAACCTTTGTTTCTACAGTCTGTCCTCCTACTGCTATCCAGGTTTCTTAATTTATTTGGCAAAATCAAAATCACAGTTTTTTTTGTTGAAAGATAAATGTTACTTGTGTATTTGCATGCACTTCTGTGCTGTTACCGCCAGGGCAACTGATATGAGAACATTACTTCAAGCTATGAGTTTACAGATATGAAGCTATTACATCAGTAATTGTAATGTTGGATACCAAGGAAGATTTACAATTTACTGGAGAGGGAAATGTTGGCTGGGCCGGCATTTATTGCCTCCCCTAATTGACCATCCAGATTGCTGTGGCTCTGGGTCACATGTCGGTCAGACCAGGTAAAGACAGTAGCTACTGTCTGTTGTAATGGCTACCTATTTCCCCTTATCTCCACCCCAAAATGAAATCTGATTAAAACTGATTCTTTAACATCGGCAACAATGGTAGGTGCAAGAAAGCTAGTCTCCTCATGATATTGCCACTGTTGTTGGCTTCTGTGGAACCAAACCAGCCCTAGATATTGAGGACTTTGTTGATTCCCATTATTGATTTGCTAAATTATTAGTGGAGGGTAATAATGCGAACTCTTGATAGGTATTTGTGATCCTGGTTTAAAATATCCAGCCAAAAGCAGATCCCGAAGTGTATGAAGAGGGTAGTCTCTGAGCTGAATAGTCCAACTCCTTTCCCAATTAAAATCGTGCCAAATTTATTCCTTAATTCGAGAAAATCTCAATTTAATTCACACAAGTAAATGGTGTTGGTTATTGTGTTCCTTTTATTACATTTGTTTTCAAACTTGGTTTTCATATTGTCGAGAATTTTCTTACCTTAATTTTCTCCTCTACACCCTGATCACTGTCCAGTATTTTGATTTCAATCAATAGTGTTTTATGTTGTTAAATGCATTCTGTATGGTTTCTAGAATGCCACTGCAAACATAACTGTTTTTACAATTATGAAATGGATTTTTGTGTTGATTAAAGGCAGTCATACTCAGATATGTATTCCAATTCTTGCACTTTCCTGACCTGATAATTAAGACAGTTTCTGTGATGTCAGCTGGCAGACTGCTGCAGCTCCCCCAAAGCAAAACAAGGTTGTTGAGTAACTGAAGATAGGGTGATAGATTCAAGGCCAATTTTAGGAGTTGTGTTGCTTTGATACTGTACTTCATATCATGATCTATGTAATTGAGATGGTGAGAGCAGCTCTCTGTTCAATGGCTCAGGCTCATTTCTTAAAAATAAAGTTTGCATTTCGATTCAGTTGTTAACTTGGTTTGAATATTTTTACATTAAGCTAAAAAAGCTGCATTGACTTCATGCCTCAAAAGCAAAATGCACGGAGTGTGGAAATAAGGCTGTCAAGATATTAATGTTTATTTGAAATAAATAACAGCTAAATAGCTTAGTTAGTTTAGTCAATGAGCAGCTCAGATCAGGAAGGTTCAAATTTTCATTCCCAGTCTGCTATGGATCAAGCTTAACATAGAGGAGCTTCAGTTCGCCTTAATGTTGAAAAGAAAATTTAGGAAAATCATCCAGCTGTTTCAATTGATCTAATGGGCTCTACCAGAAGTATGTACATATCTACATAAAGATGTTGAACGAGAATGCCTGAGGATACATGGTTTGATGATGGTTATTATCTAGATTCATGTTACTTCAAGTCTGGGGGTTGACCTATCACTGAACTGGATCAGGCATACAAATAGTATGGCTACAAAGCACATGTGAGTTTGCAAATTCTGAAGTAAATTACCACTTGACTCCTCAAAGCTAATCTGCAAGACACAAGTCAGGAATATGATAGAATATTGTCCATTGGCTGGAAGAGTGCAGCTCCAGCAATGTTTGTAATGCACCCTGGTGTCTAATTTATCTACCCAGGGCTGGAAAGGAACTTGCAATGTGGTCCACGTAGAGATTAGAAACCATGGGTATGTTAACTTGATGTCTGTCATGGGGAAGGTGTTTGAATTGATCATTAAAGAGATTATAGCTGCTCACATTTTAAAAAAAATCTCGAGGTAATCTCAAGAGTCAGCTTGGTTTCATTGACGAGAAATCAATCTAACAATTTATTGGTGTTCTTTGAAAGAGTAATGTGTTGTGGAAAAAGCAGAACATATAAATGTATTGCACTTGGATTTCTGGAAGACATTAGATCTTGAGCAAAGATTATTGCATAAAATAAAAGCTCATGATATACAGGTAGCATTAGCATGGAAAAGAGATTTGTTTTCTTCCAGCCAAAGTGCAGGAATTTTTTGGGTTGCAAACTGATTCCTTTTTTTAGTCCAAATGTAAAGTAGCTATTTGTACGTCCAGGAAATGTTTATATGTTTGAACTTCAAAATTACACCGTTGTATGACACTTTTATATCTATATCGCTCTTTGTCTAATTGACAGAACATAAGTGGATCCTGTAAGGACCTTGACCTTTACAACTTAAATCTTTGAGTTAGATGAGGGGAGTGAAGCTATCATAGTTAAATTTGCAGATGACACCTAGATAGGGAAATATGTTGTGAAGAAAATTAAGGAAATTGCAGACAACTATAGATAGTTTGAATTAATGAACAAAAATCTGGCAGATAGTCATAGAGATGTACAGCACGGAAACAGACCTTTGTCTAACTCATCCATGCCAACCAGATATTCTAACCTAATCTAGTCCCATTTGCCAGCACTTGGCCCATATCCCTCTTAAACCCTTCCCAGATGCCTTTTATAATGCTGCAATTGTACCAGCCTCCACCACTTCCTCTGGCAGCTCATTTCATACACGCACCACCCACTGTGAGAGAAAGTTGCCCCTTAGATCCCTTTTATATCCTTCCCCTCTCACCCTAAACCTATGTCCTGTAGTTCTGGACTCCTCCACCCCAGGGAAAAGATATTGTCTATTTACCTTATCCATGCCCCTCATGATTTTATAAACCTCTAGAAGGTCATCCATCAGCCTCAGTTGCTCCAGGGAAAACAGCCCTAGCCTGTTCAGCTTCTTCCTGTAGCTCAAACCCTCCAACCCTGGCAACAACCTTGTAAACCTTTTCTGAACCGTTTCAAGTTTCACAACATACTTCTGATAGGAGGGAGACCAGAATTGCACACTCTTCCAAAAGCGGCCTTACCAATTTCCTGTACAGCTGCAACATGACTTCCCAACTCCTATTTGCAGTATTCTGTCCAATTAAAGCATACCAAGCACCCTTCACTATCCTATCTACCTGCGACACCGTATTCAAGGAATTATGAACCGGCACTCCAAGCTCCCTCTCCCTCTCGCCCCCTCGCCCTCTCCAGCAACACTCCCTAGGACCATACCATTAAGTATATAAGTCCTGCTCTGAGTTGCCTTTCCAAAATGCAGCACCTCATGTTTATCTAAATTAAACTCCATCTGCTGCTCCTCAGCCCATTGGCCCAGCTGATCAAGATCCCGTTGTACTGAGGTAGCCTCCTTCGCTATCCACTGCACCTCTAATTTTTTGTCTTCTGAAAATTTACTAAATATACCTCCTATGTTCACAGCCAAATACATTTTATGTAAATGCCAAAAAGCAGTGGATCCAACACTAATCCTTGTGGCACACCACTGGTCACAGGCCTCCAGTCTGAAAAGCAACCTTCCTCCACCATCAGTTCTATATCCAAACGACTAGTTCTTCCTGTATTGTATGAAATCTAACCTTCCTAATTATGAGGAACCTTGTTGAATGCCTTACTCAAGTCTATAGATCAGACCAAAATATGGGATATTATAGTTATCCATTTTGGCAGAAAGAATGAAGAGCAGAGGGTTACTAAACTGGAGAACAACTACAGAACTCTGGTGCAAGGGAATTTGTGTGTTCTGGTGCATAATGTCATAAGTCACTATGCAGATAGTGCATACAGGCAGTTATTCTATAACGCAATGGTTGTGTTCTTGTGCGTTCCTGTGCTATATAAAAATCATGCAATAAAATAGCATTTAAAGTATTGGCAATGCAGTTGCTTTATAGCCAACACGCAATTTAAAAGATCTTGCTTTAGAAGCAGCATTGCCAATTCGTCAATCGCGTTATAGCTAATTCACATTGACAAAACGTGTGTTAGCAGAACAACCTGTATCATCAAAGTGGTAACTCGGAAGCTCTCCTTTTATATGAGAGAAATTGAACATAAAAGTAACATTATGCTTGAATTATGTCGGACATTGGTGAGACTACATCATGAATACATACGCAGTTTTAGTTTTGAGGGGAGATTTAAATGCATTGAAGGCAGTTCAGTGTAGATTTAAGAGATTAACATCTAGAATGAGTGGTTTATTCAATGGGAATAGATTTGACAGGCTAGTCTTGTTTCCACCGGCCTTTCGAGTGAAAGGTGACTTGTTTGACGTAAAATTCTGAATAGTCTTGGCAATGTGAAATGGTAAGGATATTACCTCTTGTGTGACAATCCAGACCTAGGGAGCACTGTTTTAAAATTAGGAGTTACGCTTTTCGTGTAGAGTTTATAAATAAACATTTAAGTGTTGTATGACTTTGAAACGCACTGCCTCAGGAAGCACTGAAGGTGGGGTCGTTGAATATTATTAAGATAGATGCAGATTCTTGCTTGTCTGGGAAATCTGGGGTTATCAGGCAGATGGGAGTGAGGAATCGGGGGCACAAACAGATCATCCATGAGCATATAGAATGGCAGAACAGGGTCGAAGGGCTAGATGGTCAGCTTCTGATCCTTTTTCTCTCATGTTTGTAAGTACCATGACAAAACCCACTTGATTGTCACCTGATCTAAAATCTTCAGCATTCATATCATCCTCTACTGATGCACAGTAAGTAGCAAGAGTGCTATCTTCAAGATGCACTGAAGCAACTTAGCAACGCTCCTTAGACAACACCTTTCATATCCATCACCTCTACAATCTAGGAGTTCAAGAGCAACAGATGCATGAGAACATCACTTGCAAGTCTCCCTCTAAACCATACACTGTCCTGACTTGGAGTAGTGTCACTGTTTCTTCACTGTTGCAGAGTTCCTGAAACTTCCAGTAGCACTGTATGTTTACAACACTGGGAGTGCATCAGTTCATGTACGCCAGTGCCACGACCTCAACAGCAATTAGGAATGGTCAATATGTGCTGAGCTAGCCAATGATGCCCTCATTCTGTGAGTAAATAAATCACTTGAGCAAGGAAAGATGTGTATCCAGATCTGCTGGAACTGCATCAACAAGTCCTTTCCTGTTTGTCACATTAGTGTATGTTCATAGAGGGGAAAGTGAGGACTGCAGATGCTGGAGATCAGAGCTGAAAATATGTTGCTGGAAAAGCGCAGCAAGTCAGGCAGCATCCATTCTCCTGCTCCTTGGATGCTGCCTGTATGTTCATACAGGGGAGTGAAGAAAATTAGAATTCATGTATTTGCATAGAGACAAAGCAAATGAATGCTCTTAAATTTTAACTTATCTGAAGAGGTAGCTCTAAAGGGTTCCTTTGCCACTGTCAGTAATGGAATGTTTTGATTTGTGTTTTTTCTAGTCCGATTACTTGGCTTTCAAATGTGGATTATACAATGTGGCTATTAATATATTGTTGCAGAATGAATAGAGGATATATAGATACATAGAGTAATCTAAGGTGGAAGTGGAACAAAAGTAGACACTTGACAGAAATTGGATGCATTTTTACTGGCTTCAAATTGAAGGTTAGTCTCAGTAAACCAGATGCTGGAATTAACTGGAGGAGAAGAAATGACTTTATTTTGCAAAACTGAATACAGATGGTTGTGTTCATGTTGTCCTCATTGTACGATCAATGTGTCAGATTAGTCTATAGGGCAGGAACAGTGGTTGTACTAATGATGGAAATTAAACACAATATATTAACAATGGCCCCTGAAAAGTGTCCAGAAGGATCCTCGACAATGCTGCTTGCTCAGAAAATATCAGCAAGGATCCCAGAAACAGCTGCTTGACTATTTAGTTTATTCATGAGATATGGGTATCACTGACTCGGCTGGCATGTAATTGCCCTGGAGAAAGTGACAGTGTGCTAACACCTTCAACCACTGTAGTCTTTGCAGCATAAGAGCATCTGTAATGCTGTTTTGAAGGGAATTTTAGGATTTTGACCCCAGTGGCAATGAAGGAATGATTATGTAGTTCTAAGTCAAGATGGTGTGTGGCTTGAAGGGGAACTTCCAGGAGATGGTGTTTCCATGTATCTGTGACCCTTGTCCTTCTAGGTGATAGAGGTCATTGGTTTGGAAACTCTTGTGGGAGAAACTGCCAAGTTACTGCGTTGCACCCTGTAGATGATTCACACTGTTGCCACTGTGCTTTTGATGGTAGATAGGGTGCTAATGAATGGGTTCCTTTATTCTGGGTGGTGTAGTGCCTCTGTGTTTCATGACCCATGTGCCAGTATGCCAGCTAAACAAACAGCTGACCATTCCACACCATTTATTTTGCCCTCAACAACTAAAACTCATTGTTCAAAGCTCTTTTACTCAAAATGAACCTCTGCAGAGAATTTTTTTTCGCTTTACCCTGTTTGCCAGTTTGTGCATTTTGAGTTGTTGAGAGGAGTGATCATTTATACTCTTGTACTCCTCAGTAGGTGAAGTAGTTTTGCATCAGTATTGAATATTTTTTAAAATAAATTAGTTGTTTGTTGAAGAAAGTTAGTTGATCTTTTTATTTTGATTCTGATATAAAGGAAGCTTATGATTAGCCATTTAGTAGCTGGATAAAGCAATTAAGTTTCTATTGTGACTGATGGAGTATTCGTAGAGAAAGACAGTGCACTCCTCCCACCTCGATGACACTTCGCAAAATGGCATTTTTGAGTATCGGGGTTTGTTTCTGTTGCATGGTTCTGTAAGGCCTCTGTTTACTACTCAAAAACTTATGGATAAAACCTATATTGACCAGAGGCTTGATGGTATGATTTGAAATTTTAAGTCGTCAACTACACTATAAAAACAAATCTTCTCGAACAATACAGATTGATTTTATAAAACTTTTAGGATGTATTTGATGAAGTTAAGAGGCAAAATTCCTAGCTTGTCAATTGAGCATCACTTACTGGACCTCCATTTAATGCGTATCCCTAATTATCCAAAGGGCAGTTTAGAGTTAACCACATTGCTATGAGTCTGGTGTCGCATGTAGACTGGGTAAAGAAAACAGATTTCCTTCCCTGAAGGACATAGTGATCCAAATGGATTTTCATTGACAATCAGTAATGATTTTGTGGTCATCATTAAACTCTGAATCCAGTGATAATCTGGAAATAACATACCACTATCTGCCACTGTGAGATTCAAACTCAGGCCCCCAGAACATTATTTGGGTCTCTGGATTAATAGTCTAGCAATAATGCCACTAGGCCGTCGCCTACCCTTTCTGTGCAAATGTGTTGTTGCATTGAGTCTTCTATCAACTCTTTTTGGGTTGTGTAAAGAGGTAAGTCAGCTAGGGTAAGTTTCAGCAGTTGACCAGTTGATGTAACTGTAATGCAAGATGCTTTGTGTTCCAAGACACAACATTAACATAATCTGATGAATAAAACTTGGAATCATGTGGAACTATGCAGTGGGAAACAGAGTTAAAGATTTAAGTTTATTATCTCATTGAATTAAAAATGTTACACATGAAATGGGTTTAAATAAATCCACAAAGAGGATAAAGATGGGTGTGCTTAGTGGAGGAAATATTGAGGAATGATGGTGGGAAGGTGGGACATAGTGATTAATGACAAAAGGGATAATAGTACGGACAAAAAGGGAATGGTAATAGACAAAGGAAAAGTGTTTTGAGAGCCAATAAGTTATAAAGTAGAATCATTGCCAACACTTTCTGGGAAATTAGCACTATTTAGGTTCTGAAATTGTTGAATTCTGGTGATTCTTGAAGATTGAAGAGTATATAATTGAAAAATATGTTGCTGTTTCTCGAGCCTCTGTTGAGCTCCATTGGAAGAGCTTAATCGGGCAAGAGCAAAAAGGTCAGAATGGTAGTGGGGCAGAGAATTGAAATGGGAAGAAACTCCCAACATTTTGATCATGCTTTTGAACAGAATAGAGGTGTACAGACCGCTAATATATCAAACTAAGTACAATTTGGTTACTGTTTCCTTTGCATCTCTACTTAAGGTTTTACTTCTGTGATGTCAACAGAAATATTCTTGTCTTACATTAGACTGCACTTATTGAGATTTACAAGAGCAACTAGGAATGAGCAATAAATGTTGGCCTCGCCAATGATGCCCATAGTCCATTCAATGGATAAAAGAAAAATAATGGAAAATCTTCACTGTTTTGTTTTTCATTCAGTATTTTACGCAGGGTTGCGTTGTGCACTATCTCAAAGTCATGGAATGACTAGCAGGCAGCAATAATTGAAGATTAAAGTGTCTTCTGTATCCTTAGTATTTGTTTCAGTGTAAATTTTGTTGCTCTTGTATTATTGGGTATGGAATTGCTACCAGAAGCTTCTGATTATACAAAAGGTTTAAATGCATGTAAAAGAAAATATAGTAATACTTAATGTTCTTGCCATTCTCTGAAATATGTTTGTTTTCAAATGTACATTTGAGTTTATTACAACTTAAAATTAAATTCAGTCTAGTATTCAAGGCTGTCGATGTACATTTGATTTTTTTTCGGAAGTTTTAATACAAGCTCTTTTTTAAAAAAAACAAAAGTGAAATGTGATAATTAAACACCCTCTATCTGTATAGTAAATGGAAGTTGACAACGGTTCATAACGACCAAGTACATGAAGTGATGGGAACCAATTTCTACTCACTCAAACAGGAACGATTCTCTGGAAGATCACATCAGAGCCATTGGTAGTTAAGGACTGTAAAATGCTTTTGGGATAAGAATTCCTAATTTTGGTTTGTCATTTAAATAATTGCACAAAATTTTAAAATCTGTTGAACTTTATCTGATTTGTGAACCCAATAAACAGGAAGTATTGCAAAGCTGTGAAAATCTGACAAACTGCTTCAAAACAAATTGGCGTGGCCTCCGAGTCAAAAAGAAAGTAAAACTTTAAAAAAAACTGAGTCAAGGCTTTCTGGTAACCAAATAAGTCAAATAGCTTTCTATTTCATTGATATTCAGGATTTTTATTTGTGCTTTGGGATCACATTCCACAATTCAGTTTGTTTTTCTGTGAAAATTGAAACCCAATAGCCTGCCGTATGACATGCAAAAAGAAACTGTTATAATTGGAAAGCATAGCTTCAGCAGCAGCTATTCACACTCCTACATCGGTTTTACAATGTGAGAGAGACACATTGGGAGGGGGAGGTTGTGCAACTGTAATATTCAAATAAGTGGAGGATCCCAGAGAGAGCTCATAAATACCCGAAGTGAGTTATTGCAACGTCTGGTGTTTTCTGATTACCCTGGAGCCTGTGCTCTCTGCTCTTGTATCTCTTTTGTCTCAAATGTGCAAGATTTGTGTGGGTTTAGGTTCAGTGACAGCAAATCCACAATGCTGTACTTCACAAGGTTTTCCTTACGTGCTGTCAGTGATTGCGAAAGTGCAATAAGTACAACACAAGGAATTCAGAAGGGTTGGGTTGGGCATGCATGAATAGAATAAAAAAAACAGGATAAATTGGTGGTAGAATTTGGCATTCTCCCATCCAAAGGTATAAATTGATACTCTGGAAAACTGCAACAGAAGGCACTCTGCCAAACGGCAATAACTAGAAGAATAGAATATTACCCGTACCTGAAAGGCTGCTTATTATTGAGAATGTAGTGACACACACACCCCATACTTAATGCTAGCCTAAATCTTTTGTTTGAAAAGTTATTAATGCAAGCCATACTTCAAAGTAATTGATGTTTAATTGATATCTGTGCGAGGCACCAACTTGTTGTGAAGGGTCATTTACCTTTTTAACAAAGCGTAAATGAAGTTTTCTGATGTCCTTCTGTGCTTGTGGAATATCAAATTATTAGCCACCCTCCTTGGAGTGGTTTTGGTGCTGGATGGAAGCAAATGTTGTATAAAGTAATATGCTAGTCACAATGTTAAAACATTCAACTTAATGTTTAACACAGTACTAGTGTGGTGATGTGCCATATCGTCTGTTTACTGTACAAATATTTAACCTGCAAGCTGATTGCTATATTATGGTTATTTGTTTGGAGATGTATATCTAATCTACATAGTTGAATAATAATTCAACGTTTTCAGAAGTTCAGATAAACCTGATGATCAGTTATGGATTGTTAACTAATGGGAGGCAAGAACACTTTACCATGATGTGGATAGGTCTCCATTCAATTCTTACTACAATTTTTTTCTCCTTTGAGTTAGACCTGTCTATGCAGTACTGTAACTATCAACTTGCTGAAACCAAACCTAGCTTGGGAATAACCAGGTGTGAATGTGAATTTTAAGTTGTCTGTGATTCTGTGTTTTGCAGTACTAATATGCAACTTCTAACTCTGTTTCAACAGCATTCAAAAGAAATTTTATGAGTTGTATTAGTAATGCATTTGATTTGCCCAGAGTGTGTCTTATAAGGAGAAATTTTATTGTGTCTCTGAAAGAAAATTATTAGAACCCAATTGATGGATATATTTAGGAAGGTTTTTTTCTGTAACTAATGAATAAATTTGTGCTGATGAAGTAGGTTAGTCTAATTGTATTTGCAGCAATAAATAATGAATTTGTTTCAATGGGCGTACTATGAACTGATTTCATTGAGTATCAAATTAATTTATCTTGAAATTTAAAATCATTTGAATTTTAATTCTCTTAACCATTTGCAGGTGAGAATTTTCTTAGAGGTATGCTGCTGGATTGCATAGTTGCCAATGTCCCATTGCCCATTCATACAGGAATCTTAGGGAGATTGTTAAACACAGAACACATTGTGCAGAACTTTTTGCCTTTGCCCTGAAATATGTACTCAAAAGTGCGCTTGGAAAATGGCATGCACCAAAATGGAGGTAACATAAATAGGGTCTAAAATACGTGATTCACAAAATGAGCCTTTGAAACTGAATCTGCTAAAAATAAAATTATGACCAAGGTGCAGAAGATGCGCAGATGGGCATTGGTGTCTTTCGCAAGACTCTTTGAACCCATTCCTGACAATTGTGCTTTTCAGTGGAGAGTAATGCAACACTAACATTTACTAGTAAAATGATTTAACGTTTTTTTTTGAAAGAATCACCTGCTTTTCATTCAGTGACCTAAGAGAATCATTCATTATATTTTAAGGCTGTTTTATCCAAAATACAAGCTTCATTCACGTAGCGCCTGTGAAACATTTGGCTTGTTGCTCATACCCTGAATATTATAAAGTATAATCAAAGAACACAGGAAAAATTTACTGGCAGTACTGGTGGAAAGAGCTTTGCTTTGGACTTAGCATAGACTTTAAAGAGATTTTTATAAAGCTGAATAATTCTGGAGTGTTGATGTTCACTTTTTAATAAATATCTTAATGAGCAGTTTATTATTAATCATTTATATTCTTAGTCTTCTTGAAGTTAAATTATTTAATAGCCATGACACAGTATTCCTTTATTCCTCGCATTTTGTAGACATTCACGCTGCCCTGTTTGGTGGTGAACATACTTTATTTTAATTCTCCATGCTTCTTTCACACTGTGGCATCTCTGTTCTGAACCTTTTGTGTAAACTCAAGGAAACAGCACCCATCTTTTTGATTAAAACTTTACAACCTTCCTTGTTTAAAATGAGTTCAAAATTTTAAATTATAACCTCAGCCCCTATTGTTTGCTGGTTTTGGTTTTCTTTTTTGCTTTCAGATTGTAGCTATTGAACATTTGGCCATTCACCTCTAGGCACATGCACCATTGCAACTCCCTTTGACTTTGAAACATAAATTCTTTACCATTTAATCTTACCCGTCTTCCACTCTTTGACTAACCTTCCGTCTGTACCATTTCCCCGCCCCCCCCCCCTCGCTCGCACTCTCTCTCCCTTTCAATTGCTTAAAACCTAATACATTGCTAACTTTTCCAGCTTCATAGGTTTTGAGCCTGAATTGCTGAGTTTCTTTTTCTGTAGATGCTGTTAGAACTGTTGCGTATCACACGCAATTTTTTTTTATCTGATTTCAAGTATCCATAGTATTTTGCTTTTGTGTGAAGGTTTGAAGTTAGACTGATAAATTAGCCTGTGTTATGATAGAATATTTACCTACAACTTTGCTACAGCACCTCAAATGGTAATTGTTACTTATTCATTCATTTTGTGGTAAACACAGCACGATACTAAAAGATCACACTGCCCTTTAATGTTATCCAAAAATGAGTTCCTTTCAAGCTCAAGCTCTTGATCATCCAACTCAGTCCCCTGTTTCCACTTTCTCCCCAGACCCTTTTGATCCCCTTAGCATTGAGGAATATATTTAACTCCTTTCTGAAAACAATCAATAGTTTGGCCCCTAACCACTTTCTGTGGCCAAGAATTCCACAGGTTCCCTACTTTCTGGAGGAAGACCTTTCTCATGTCAGTCCGAAATGGCCTACCCTGTATCCTTAGTCTGTGACCCCTGGTTCTGGACTCTGCAGTCATTGGGAGCAGCCTTTCTGTGTTTACGTTGTGTAGTCCTGTTAGAATTTTATAGGTTTCTATTAGTATTTTCCCATCCATCCGCCAAGCCATTCTTTCAGTTTGGTTTTGCTCTGATAAAATGCATTTTACCTTCTCCATTGCCTTTTTTTATTTGGTATCCGGGACAGAAGTTGTTGTATGTGGCCTAATCAAAGTTTGATATGAATTTTACACCTGTTGTAGGGATCTTGGAGTTCAGGTGCACAATTTTCTGAAAGTGAGTCACAGGTAGACAGCAGTGAAGAAAGCTTTTGGCACTCATGACATTATAGAAGTTGGGAAGTTATACTGCAGTTGTACAGGACGTTGGTAGGCCGCACTTTGGAGTATTGTGTTCAGTTTTAGTCACCTTGCTATAGATTAGATTCCCTACAGTGCCCAACCAGTCCACACTGACCCTCCGTAGAGGAACCCACCCAGACCCATTTCCCTCTGACCAATGCACGTAACACGATGGGCAATTTACCATGGCCAGTTCACCTGACCTGCACGTCTTTGGACTTTGGGAGGAAACTGGAGCACCCGGAGGAAACCCACGCAGACAAGGGTAGAATGTGCACACTCCACACAGACAGTCGCCCGAGGCTGGAATCGAACCGGGGACTCTGGTGCTGTGAACACACTAGCCACAATGCCTCCTGTAAACCGGAAAGCGTTCCGAAGAAATTTACAGGTACATTGCCAGGATTCGAGGGCCTGAGTTTATAGGGAAAGGTTGACAAGCTCGGACTTTTTTCGTTAGAGCATAGATGACTGAGGGCGGTGATTAGAAATGTGTAAGATCATGTGAAGCATGGATAGGATGAGTGCACTCAGTCTTATTCCCAGGGTTGTGGAATCAAGGGATTAGAGGGGAAAGAGTAACAAGAAACCTGAGCGATAACCTTTTTACACACAGGGTGGTGCACGTGGAATGAGCTGCCAGTGGCAGTGGTTGAGGCGGGTGCATGAACTACACTTAAAAGGCATTTGGACAAATACATGGATAGAATAGGCTTAGCAGGATACGGGCCAAGTGCAGGGAAATGAAGTTAGCATGGATGGACGTTTGGTCAGCATGAACCAGTTTTGGTCAAAGGACCTGTCTCTGTGCTGTGGGACTCTATGTGCACGCATTGTTGTATCTCCAGAGTCTATACTAATATGTGCTAATGCTCTGTATGTAATAAATCAAATGTACGAAACAAAAACTTCAAAATTTGGTTTCTAATAAGTATCATAAAATGTTTTTGTACACTAGAATGTTTCCTTTGTAACTTATTTGTATGTTTGTAAGATTATTACTTAATTAGATGTGCAGACAAGCCAGTAAATGATATTGGATTAGCCCTCAAGGTCTGCGTGTATGTCTGTGCGCGTGCGTGTGTGGAACCGCTGCTTCTGGAATTTGCTTAGCCTGTGAGAATTGGCTGTTTGTAATTCCAGGGGAACAGAGGTTTTATAGTCCAACACACAGCTTGTAAAACCTGACACCACTCATAAAGTCTTAAGTGTTACACTATTTTGCCAGCATTATACAAAACAACCTCCAGGGTGATTGTTAGATTGCCGTAATTATTCTGCATTCCAACTCTCATTGTTTCATATCAGATGAATATAGCTCCTTGAAGATCATTTAAACTCTAAGAATATGTTGATTCATATTCTCTTGCTCCCTTTAAATTCTACTTCCACCTATGGAAATGGCTAACTTGAGAGAAACTTGTACAGTTCCCATACAACTTAATGCTTTTAAAGGATTTTAAAAAATGGTTTAAGATCCTTGATATCAATAGTGATGAGTTTAAGTGCCCAACGTAAATTCCTTCAAAATAGTGTATTTTACAATCTAAGATTTAAATTGTTTATTAAACCCTGCTGCAATTTCCACATTACTGTTACGCACCAAAGGAGTCTTTTTTTGTCGTAGGCTACAAATTTCAAGAAAAAACCTAACCGTTTTGCATTGGAACAATCCAAGTCTTTCATTTAGAATATCAGATTTCTATTGATGATCTATAGTTTTAGCGCACAAAACTTGTGTAAATTTGCACCAAAGTCAGAGTTGCGCAATAGCTCTGTCTTAGATTCTTGTTTTTGTGTTAATTACAGTAATAATTATACTTTTACACTGGTCAAGGTGACAGAAGCCTAAAAACAGTATAAACTTTATTAGGAATGTAAATTGATTTCAATTCAGGAATTGCAGTAAACATTTGGTCTCTTTTTGTTTAACACAAGAATATCTGTGCTATCACTTTACCAATTGCCTGGGAACCTTACATATATCCTGTGGCAGACACATTTGTCTTGACTAACAATGTACTTTATAGAATTCTGCTGGACTCGTGGAGTACTGGTACCTGCCTAGTCTGAATTTCTCAGCAAAAAAGATAATGCAGATTTTCATCTTGAGTTTCCTGAGAGGTCACCTGGAGTAAACATTTGTTTCCCCAGTTAACTGTATAAACGCAGGCTCTTATTACCTACCTAAATTTGTTTTCCCAGTGGAGATAATAGGGATAGAAGCAGGACAAGGAAAAAAATTACCTTATTTGGATGAGAACACACACGTGACTGTTGAAGAGTTGGCATGTGTCACACAGTAATTGCTGCAGCTGTCTCCTAATTGGTATCTGTAAGCAGTGAGTGGTACTTGTTGAGATTACAGCTTTAGAACAGAGACTATGTGACAGATGTGAAAGGCACAGATTGTAAGCCTATGAAAACACATGCCAAAATTAAAGGACACTGTCCCCCAGTATCATTTAAAAATAAAGAAAATTATAGTGCAATGAATATTAACTGGGGTCATACAATAAACTATTGCCCATTGAATTGTAAAAAAATGTAAAATCTGCAGAAGTTCAAATTACCATTAATTTTGCAAACACTGAGGTAATATTATATACAAAACTTCCAAGTACCATCAATATTTATTGCTTTATGTGGTCTGATATTAATGATTTGTACAAATATAGAAAAAACACTTTATCCCCATATTCTCAAAAGCAAATTACGTACTTGAAAACTACAGTTCATTATTTTGAAATGGCAGATTATTTTTCTCTAAATTTTCATTTCTGGTGATGGACAATTACTCTTCACCCCAATGTTGTTCTTTACCAGTGGATCCTTGTCTGGAGTCTAATCACATAGACAATATGGACATAAACAATATGGACATAAACATTGACAAAACAATGGCTATTTTCATGAATGAGGGAAATTATCCTGTAAATATGTAATATAAAAGATGATCTCTAGATACATTCAAGATATAGTTTTCAATTCGCATTTGTCCTGGCGTATTTCATTATTTCCATTGACCTTGGGTTTCTGCTTTTCTTTTCAAAAAAACATGTATTTATTTAATTTGATTTCTAACCAACTGTGTGCTGTTTATAGTCCATGATGATGAAACCTAAGATGCTATAAAAGTTCCATGTACAATTTCCTTTGTTAACCTTTCAGCGGTCCAGCCATACAGTTCAAAATTCATTCATAATGATCATTCTTTAATACAGTTTTTGGAACCTCAAAGTTGCAGTATTTCCTTTGTCTTGTATGGAGCAGAAATCAGCCACTTGTTGCTGATCATTTTGTTGCTTTGTGGTTTTCATTTGCATACCTTTAAAATTACAGAATCTGATTCCTGATGTTTCAACTATTGCTGTCTTTATAGTTTACTTTTAAGGAAATTGCATATAATTTCCACACTGTAGGGAATCCAATCTAATCTAATTTAATGACCCTTACCAGAGATTCATTTTAACACAACATACAAAATATCTCTCACCCAGTAGCTGGTCAGTCCAGCCTGTCCCGTACAGTTCTAAGTCTTTAGAGATCATCTCATGAAACTCATCATATCATCCAGATATTGTGCAGTCTCCCAGAAGAAGGGAAAAATCCAAGGTCAATTACTGCTAAAGAGAAACTAGAATTCCTCTAATATCAAAACTAACTCTTAAGACCATATGCACCCTAATTATATTATTTGCTTCCTACCTTTTGTCGGATATGTTCGCCTGCCAAGACAAATCTAGCCATCTCTTGAAGATACACAGGGAATCAGCATTCATTGCACAAGACAGCAACTTGTTTCATTGGCTTGCTGCTTTCAGTGAAATGAAAATCATGCAACATCTAACCTATTTGCTCCCTTGCGTAATTTATTCATATGTTTCTTGTCCTCTACAGCCTATTTAATTGAAATAATTTGTCAGCTTATACATGATCTAGTCCTTTTGATTATTTTATTGATTGCAATCAAATCATCTTTGTCCCCACTACTTTGAAGTATTTGAACTAAGACCTTTAAGCTAACCTGAATGGCTAAGGTCTTACTCTGCTGTTCTGAATCTTTTCGAAAGCCTCAATGTCACCCAGATTGAGTTTTAGCATCTTTAATGTTTGCTTAATACTTTCATTATTTAGAGGTGTTTTGTATCTTTTAGATGCATTTGTAGGAATTCATTTTTGTAGCTATTATCTGTCACATCCTTGCATTGTAGAAGCTTTTGTATGAAAGATTGGGAAATATAATGGAAAAAGCCTTCTGTTTAGATCAAACTGTTTTGCTTCCAGTTTTAGAATGAGCTTGAGGGTGCAGGTACAGGGGAAATATTGCAGCTACTCAGTTATGTCCGGCTTGATTGTCCTCTCTTATTCACCTTCCCTGCCCATCTATTCGTCTGGTTTTCAACTCCTGCTGTCAGATTTAACAACAGTTATTCAGCCACAGAAGTTTGTGATGAGCAGGAGGTGTAAGTGATGAAGATTTTTTCCAATTTGCTTCCCTTTTACATTTACTATCTGTTATTTAAACCATGTTCTGTTCTAGCCATGTCAACAGTTTTGTTTCGAGTAATATACAATTGTGTCTCTAACATACCATGCATCCATCCATAGTCAGATTTGTTGTAATTTACACCATCAGTTGAATCTCCTCTTTTGAGGAAATCTGATTTTTTTTGTCCTGAGTGCACATGAATCAGACACAGGTCAACAGATCTGAATAATGTTGAACTGAATTCTGTGGAGTCAGCTAGATTTACTAGCTATTAAGATTAACAAAGTGTTACCTGGGTTTCATTGTTAAAGCACTGTACAGTAGAAACCTGTCTACCCCTTTGCCAACACAACTGTGTACTCAAGAGGTTTGGACAACTTGCATTCCAGAAAGCAATAATTCATATTTCTAATCTGTATATAATTTATTACGCATTTCTCTGGTATCACAATTAGGCAATTTTTAAAATATTGGCAGTTTGTAAAGGGGAATAAACACTTATAAACAGCTGATTCTTCAGTGTTTGCTTTTATCCACCTAATAGTAAATGTTTTGCTTTCAAACCAGATGTACTCATTATGACGTTTCTTACTTTGATTTTAACAGTAATATTTACTTGGCATTAGAGGTTACAATTCTGAGTTGCAACAGATTTGCAACATATTGGATCCTCTGCACTCTAGTTAGATTTACTATGTCGTCAAGATGCAGGAGGTAGAAAACTTCAGTTACTTGTGGATGGAATCCTTTGCTGTAGTATTTTAAAAGTTTTGTTCATTGGACGTGGGTGTCGTTTCCTCGTCCAGTATTTATTATTCATCCCTAATTGCCCAGAGGGCAGCTAAGAGAGAACTGTATTGCTATGGATCTGGAGTCACATGTCGGCCAGACCAGTTAAAGGGTGGCACATTTTCTTCCTCGTGGGAAATTAGTAGACCAGCTGGCTTTTATGACAATCAACGATGGTTACATAGTCACCATTAGGTTAACTTCTTATTTCAGAATTTTATTGAATTTAAATTTCGCCATCTGCCATGGTGAAATTTGAAACACCTTTCCATAACATTAGTCTGTGATTTTGGATTACCAGTACAGTAACATAACCAATACCCCACCACCTCCCCCTAATGTTGTGTTCACTTAGATTATCTGGATGTGGATGATGACTGCTACTCTAGCTCATCACAGTCACCTTAGAAGTTGAGAACAGAACCACTTAAAACTATAGAGTACCTTTTTAACTATATTCTTTAATGAAAAGAAGACTCTATGTTGATAGAGATATTAAATTCTTTCACAAAGCTAGATTGAAAAGTGCTATTTAATCTCTCTTTGGACTCTTCATACACTCTCTACTAAGTAAAAAGGTAAACCATAATCACGCAACTTTGCTACTTATGAACTACTGATGTGTGTCAATTCTTTGGCTACATGCAAGTTATGATGGATTCTGGCTTAATTCAGGGACAGGTTTTGGTGCTTATGTGATGAATGACCAACTTTGGTGTTAACCAAATCTGAGAGGTTTTTTATGTTGATGCCTGAATATCTAAAAAGGGCACTTCTAGCGTGTGCTGTATTCTGAGAAAGATAAGTGGAAACTGTCTGACTAAAACCAACTAATGGTTTCAGGAAAAAGTATATAATGGTATCACCCCGGTCAATATCTTGTGAATTGTCACATATGCACAAGTGAATCAGTGACTGGTCTAAGGAAGGGAAAAATGATTGCACTAAAAATACCTTTTGGGAATCCTTGCCACATATGTAGATTTGAGATGAGACACCTTCCCTCTGGGGACAAGTACTGTGGGTAGAATGAGAAAAACAGCTTGTTAAAATTGCATGTTGGAAAGTCTAGGTGCTTTGGCAATGTGTGGTAGCAGTGGGTGTCTTCAATATATTAAGTTGAAAGCTGTCCCTTCTTTTCAAGATTGCAAAAACATATCTTTCAGTTTATACTTTGTTAGAACAGCTTATCCTTTCTTTGCTTTTATTTCCACAAATGCTTTGAGGAAAGAAATTTCTTAGTCTAATCAGCATTTCTGTTTTGTAATGCAGAAAATGCTCTGGTTTTGTGTAGATTCCTGCCCTTTTTCAGTGTGGAGGCCTCGTTAGAATGTGTATTAAAGCTGTATATGTCAGACTGAATGTACGTCACTTGATGAAAAGGCCAAAGGTTGACTGGTCAGGAAGTTCCTCTTTGTGTGTGGTTGAGATTCGGAACAGTGTATGGTTCATACCATTTTAAGCTTTGGGCACACTTAAATACCTTGAAATCTGTCCATGTTAATTAATTTGAAATGCTGGCATTTTAATTCCTTTTCTGTTAACACTTGACTCTCTTTGCGTGCTAAATGTTCTTTCAACTTTTGGAAAGCAGATGTAAACAATATTTAAATATTTTATAACTTAATAAGTATATTAGAAAAGAATATAAACAAAATAAGGCAGCAATTTATCCACACCAGAAGTGTTATGGCTGGTTATATTTCACAAGTTTGAAAGAACCTCAGTGTTGTCAGCACAGGGATGTTATGAAGGATTTTCCCCAAATACGTTAGATGGCTGGAGTTGGTTTAATTTTGGTTTCTACTTGTTTTGATCTTTCCTTTGCTCAGTATCATTTAAGGATCAGACAACAAATATCTCCTTGGATAGTACAACAACATTTTTATTAGTTGAGCTGAGCAATGTATAAAGTAATCCCTCCTTGAATTTATTCTCCTACTTCCTGTGTTGACACAAGTAGTTAAAGTGACATGCTAAAAGAGAGGAACTGAAGACTCAGTGACTCCTTAGAGCATGAGTCGAAAGTTCAGTGTTTCAACACTGTAGGGCACCAATATTCTAATTATTTCATTTCTGCCATGGTCCAATGGGCAGTGCGTTCGCCTTCTGACTCTGAAGATTATGAATTTAAGGTCTTTACTCCAGGACAGCGATGTGGTCTTATTGACGGTATGTAAATGGAAGTCCTTAAGTTCCTGTTAAGGTGAGCATAAATATCCGAGAGCACTGCTTCAATATTCAGCCTTCGGTCAACATCATAACAGAGCCACTGAAAATTTATCTCATTTGCTGTCTGTGGATGCATACTGTGTGCAATTTGGTGGTGTATTTTCTCACAAACAGTTGTGAAGACACTTGAAGTAATTCATTATCAGTACCTTTATAAAAGAAGAAAGAGTTCCATCATATTGTGCTTTTAACAACCTCAAGACACCCCAAAGTCTTCTACAGTCAATGGCATACCTTCTTTTGATGTGCAGTCACTGTGTGATATAGTTAGATTGTGCACAATAAGCTCCAACACATAGCAATATGAAGATGACAGCATAATCTGTCTTTGAGAGTTAATTTTGCTTAGGACATGAAAGAGAACTCCCTTGCTTTTCTTCAAAACCATGGCATCTTTTGGATGCAGCATAAAGAGCAGGTGGAGCAATTGTTTAACATTGCAACTGCTAAGGTTGTGCAGTACCCCCTCAGTCTTGGATTGGAGCACCAGCCTTGAATTTTGTGCTCAAGTTTGTTGATTGAGCTTTGAACCCAAAATTTTCTGACACGTAAGTGAGCACAGCTGACTTCGTAATGCATTCTGAAGCATGGAGGATACTATGATGCAAATTTTTTATTGATTTCAAATAATTTATATAAATTTATTTTTCATTTGTGGCCTAATTTCAATTTTTGCATGTGACATGCAAAATGCATTAACAGTACGGAGGATAGTAGCAGACTTGGAATGTATACAGATTTGGAAAGCAGGTAGACATGTCAAATTAAATTTAAAACTTTCGTTAACTATACGTTTCAAAGGGAAGACAGCAAAATGAGGAAAAGCAGTGTAAACTAAATAGCAAACATTTTAAAATGGGGTGCAGGAAGAATGAGAATGGAGCTAGGTGTTGGTGTTACCAAGAAAAATCTTTGGAAGTGGCAGGACAAGTAAGGTAAAGTTTTTTTAATTTTAATAAAGAACACATAGGATCCTTGGATTTATAATTATGAAGGAGCAATAAAGATATTTGACCCCAGCTGGAGTATTTTTACCAATTTAGACCCCACACTTTTGGCATGCCTTTGAGGGGATCTTGGAGTGATTTACCGAGATAATATCAGAGCTGAGGGGCATTTGTTCCATTTAGTACCAAAAGGGAGATTTAACAAAGGTTCAAGATTCCAAGGATGTTTGATTGACTAAACGGGGCAAATCTCCTCGGACCAGACGAAGATTAGTAACCAGTGGAAGTAATTGAAGATTTAAAACAAAGTAATGAGGAAGTTGAGAATTATTTTCTTGTAGTGAGTTGAGATTAGGAATTTGTAGATTAGATTGGATTGGATTCCCCACAGTGTGGAAACGGACCGTTTGGCCCAACCAGTCCACACTGACCCTCCGGAGAGTAACCTACCCAGACCCATTTCCCCTCTGACTAATGCAAATTTCTGATTTATTATCTGAAGAAATAGTGAATACAGATTCAATAGCAACTTCCAAAAATATAAATAGTAGAAAGACCAATAGTTGCAAGGCTATTGGATATGCTATAGGAAAGATACAATTGTATTAGATAGGTGCAGATTTTAAGGTAAAAGACACGAGATTTAGAGAGGTTTTTGAGGAAAAACATTTTCAGAGGGTGGTGGGAATCTCAAATGCACAGCCTGGGAGGATAATAAAAGTGGGAAACTTAACAACTTTTCAAGCGCTCATCCAAGCACTACTTAAATGTCCTAATGTGACTATCGGTCAAGAACTGGAAAGTGAGATAACTGTAGATAAAATGGCATTTACTTGTTGCGATGAAAGCTCTGTACTATGTGACTGTATGACTCTTAAGAACTAGGAGCTTGAATTAATTGGAATGCTGTTCAAAAACCAACACTCCCACAATGGGCCAACTATTCTCCTCCTGTGATTTGTGATTGGGTCTCCTGTACCCAAGCTATTTACCATGCATGCCGTTCAAGTAGCCTCTTGTGGGGAAATTCGCAAGTTATGTTGGTCAGGGTGACTCGCAGCCTGTCCTTTCAGCCTGTTGGGAAGTATTTATCTGCATTCTGTCCTTTTTTCATGGTGGAGGTATAATTGCAATTGGGATCAGGCCAGATGAACTGGAGATGAAAATTTTAGTCCCTATGGCAAATGCTGCTTTATTTTCCGATCTTTTAGTTTGTGTAAAATTGAAGGTGCTGTGTCTTTGCCAGGTGGCAGCACCTACACAATTATCACCTTAAGTTCTGAATTTGATCAAATTATCAGAAGAGCTCCTCACCAGAAGCAAAATATTTCTTCATGTCAGTATAGAAGATTAATGAGTAAAGACTGTGAAGTATTAATTAAACTGGGAATATTGATGAGAAGTTTATTTTTTGCAATTGAATTAAAGTTCTCAGGAAGAAGTGAAGTTAAGTAAGTAAATGTATTTAAGTTTACATAACAGTTTTGGTGCATTTGAAATTCACTGTTAGGCATTTTATTATACTGCAACAATCTGAACAACTATTCTGGAGTTTGATGGAAAAAATCTGTAATTCCAAATCATTCCTCCTTACAGTTACACAAAGTAACATGTTTTAGCCCTTTGAAGTTAGCAGTATAGTTTTTAAGCTAAATCGACCAAATGCACCGTTTAGAGTATCCTGAGTTTAAGTAGTGTTCTTTGTGTACTGCTGTTTAATTGCTGTCTCTTAAGCAAAAGGTCCTAAGGGGAAATGCAGAATCATTGTTAGTTCACATGAATGACCAGACTTGAATATGAATATTTCGGAAACTAAGCATCATAACGTTTGTTTTTAATTCCAAACATCATTTCTGTAGAAATATATTATGAAACATAGCATTCTGAACAGTTCTTGACTTTTTTAAAACTTTTTTTTTAAACTTCAACCTTTTTTTCTCTCTTTTTTTTTGGTCGTCTTATTCTTTACATTATACTTAATATAGGAGGTTGAACAGACTTGCTGCTGTGCACAGTTTTGCTAAAGGGCTTTTGTAGGATTGTTGACATATAGTACTGATACTGCAATCTATTTTTCTCCACAGACTTGGGATCGGAGTTTTTTAAAAAAAATGTCTTATGCCATTGATCAGCTTGTCTGTGGGATAGTTGCTTGTGATTTCAATGCCCTCAGTCTTTTGGTGTATCTGTGCCAAGACTTACCTAATTACTAGTTAGTGATTCTTTTAGTGTTGAGAGAAATCTCTATTACCTTGACTAAATTGGTGATAACCCTCTGCATTAGTTTGTGATTTTATTATTCCTATTGATGTGATGAGTTTTTCTGTGACATCTACAAAATTATACAAGAGTGTGGTTTTGTACCTTATTACACAAGTTTTTTTTAGTATAAATGTTTAAATAAACTTTGGATCTGCATTGTATTCAGTAAATAGTTGCATGCCATAATCATGAGTTGCTTTTGAAAGTTGCATTAATTGACTATAAACATTGGAGGAGCTAGTTCTTACCAAAATTTGATATATCAATTTTTTAAGAAGATATTTATTTCACTGTATGGAAACATTAATAACTGGTTGGGACCCATGATTATTTTGAAATATTTACCTTTTCTGTTTTCACAAGTTATATTTTTGACAGATTTGCATTTAAAAATTTAAAAATTGTGTTCAATGCATCAGACAGTTTATACTACTCCATTGTTAAGAATGCATTCACAGTACAAAATAAGTATTGGTTAAAAAGGGTGTTTACATATCCCGAAGTGAAAGTAATTCTTTCTTGCAGTTTCCTTCTATTTTGCTCTTAATCTGGGGACCCTGATTTTGGATTTAATTATATTTTCCCTGTGATTCATACAAACACTTACTGGTTGTTTTTTCACTTTATTGAAGTGAATAATTTTAAAGGAAACATTGGTGTTTAGTTGGATTTAACGTACAAATTTGATAAATACTGAATCTTTCAGAATTTCTTTTTACTACTTTGCAGATGATTAGATTAAAATGAAATACGAGAGACAATGTAGAGAAACAAGTTTATTAAAAAATTAAAAATTCTCTCAAATATATTTATTATTTTGCAACAATTCTCTGTAGTTCTCCCCTTGGTTTAATTCACTAATAGATTTGAGCTTCCTCAAGCCTTCAGAACTTGAAATGTTGAAATAGGATTGAAACATTTTTTTAATCATGCACCAATGCTGAATAATGTAACATTAATATGTCCTTTTTTGGGACATGATACAGGAGCTGATGAAAGCACAAGTGTATTACTGACAGCTTTTAATCATAAGGTTTGTTGTTCTCATGTAGAACTAGCTGTGTATTGTGTGATAGTCACTTGTTAAAATATGTTTAATTTATTTTAAAGTTGTATTGATTGCTGGCTGTGTAAGAACTTGCATAATACTGCTTATAAAACTCCAATGTCTCAAGGTGGGATTTTTGAGAGATGCAGGCCTCCTGCTACTTAACTAAATGTTACGTTGCTGTTCACCATTGTTTGCTATTATGCTTGTATTAATAAGTTAAGGGTTTCTCCTGTTGAAGGTATGGGAGATTAAGTTTTGCAGATCAAGTATGAGCAATGGGTCAGATACTTTAAGAGGAAAGCAGACATGTTAAGAAACTGTCTCGAGGATATTAATTTCTAAATCATTGATGCATTACAGTTCAAACCACCTTTTTAAAATAAAAATTGTGCAGTGCATAATGGATTGGGTGTATAATGGACTGGCCATTGAAAGAAAATATCTACAGAAGTAATTTTCTTCTTCCACCATTAGAAAGTAAATTTGGATAGCAAAAGTGTAATTGGCTAGCATGAAGTATGATGCAGGTTTGTGTTGTAAACAGGAACACTATTTTTGAGAGATAATGATTAAATCTACTTGACAACAAGAGGAAATAGGCAGGAAAGTTCTTGCTTCCTAGCAGCTGGTTAAAGAGTAACATTTTCCTGACAAGTGACTTCTTTGCAGAGCAGAACTGTGTATAACATTAGATATCATAATTGCCAATATTTTAAGAATAAATTAATTTTTATTGTGCTGATTTAGTTATTAAGAGACCGATAAGCACAAGTCACAGGTTCACAATTGCTATTGTTTTGCTAAGCTTAACCCTGGGGGAATATTGGATCAAAATTACTGGCTGGATGTCCAAATGTAAACTTTAAATAGAGAAACCTCCACCTGAAACCAATCAATATGTAATAAACTACCCCAGTGTATAGTTCTGTTATGGTCCATTAGTCTGGCTTGTACTACACCTGTGGTTTCTGATGCTTATGGGTGAATACTGAATGAAGAAATGATATCACATTTGTTATGCAATGAGATGGAGAGGATTAGTGGGAAAGAAATCTGATTAATAAAATTGAAATGAAATTATGATTCAGAAATCTGATTTCTATAAATTAGAACAGTATTTTCTTTTTAAACAGGTCCCACAAAAGGCTTATTTAGGATTACACAGTTAAACTTTTTTTTTCTAAAATTTGCTTTGTAGATTTGAGTACTTTGAATACTTAAAACAGAATTCAATACCAGAGAGTTAGCAAAATATCATTACTACACTTTCAACTGCAAAACAAAATACTGTAATAGAGTTAAATATGATGAATTAGTCCCATATGTTGTATTTCAGGTACTATTTTCTTAGAATGGTGTCTATTGCCACCTATTGATCATGTTGGGAACAATCTTTTCTAGAAGCAAAACCTTTAAGAGACAAAATCAAATTTTCCGGTTGATCATTTTTAAAGTGTTATATTTCAGTTTTTAAGGACAGTTTCATTTTAACATTTGAATGTGCCTTTCAGTCACCACGTTCGTGACCATGATTCTGTTAAATAGAATACATTGATTTGAGCAGTATCAGACTTAATGTCTTGAAGTTTTAATACTACTGTGTCTAGACCTATTCTGGAAGAGCACAGCAGTTCAGGCAGCATCCGAGGAGCAGTAAAATCGGCGTTTCGGGCAAAAGCCCTTCATCAGGAATAAAGGCAGAGAGCCTGAAGTTTTCCTCTTCTCTCTACAAGAATCTCGGAGTCCCCCTCCCACTGCAACTCCCAGGTCATTTCAGCACTGTCCCCATGACTTGTCCTACCTATCATCTTTTCCACCTATCCACTCCACCCTCCACCCTCCTCCCTGACCTATCATCTACATCCCCTTCCCCACTCACTTATTGTACTCTGCTACTTTCTCCCCACCCCCACCCTCCTCTAGCTTATCTCTCCACCCTTCAGGATCTCTCTGCCTTTATTCCTGATGAAGGGCTTTTGCCCGAAATGTCGATTTTACTGCTCCTCGGATGCTGCCTGAACTGCTGTGCTCTTCCAGCACTACTAATCCAGAATCTGGTTTTCAGCATCTGCAGTCATTGTTTTTACCTATGTCTAGACCTATCTGAGTTCAGCTCAAGAAAGACTGCTAATCCAACTTAAACAAGCTGACTGAAAGCAGGTGGGGCATAAATAAAACTTTTCACTTGCTGAACTAGTCACTTTGTTGAGATCAGTTCAAGGCTTATATATCTTTAAAGGTGAACAATCTTTTGACTTTGCAAATAGTTAACTAAATTTTCTAGCGGTAAACTGAACATGAAATTTTAACAGTTAAAAGTTCTCTGGAGACGCTTTTAGGTGTCAGTCTGAACAAGTTGTACTTTACAGAATTGAGTTATGTCCAGACATAGAGAGGGATATGTATTTTAAATGTAAAAACAATGCCTAAAACATCTGAGCATTGCTTAAATGTGTTCAGTTTATCATCTCAAAAATACCTTTTTACAAAAGAAAAAAGATTTTGGATTTGTGAATTCTGTATAAATAGACATTTAGATTGTTCATACACAAGTACAGTAATTCTCTGATCATATGAATGTTTGTGTTTAGCTCAAAACAGTGTACTTAAAGAAGCCAGTGATGACAGAGATCGTCCAAAGTTAGACAAGGATGCCATAGAACAACCTCAGATAAAGGTCCCAATAGATCCACCTCAAGACAGGAATCTCAAAGGCGAGGAAGTGCAGCTGGATCGTCCTGACCAAGGTATTGCAAGTTGCGGCTGTACAGAAAATCACTTTCAATTGAAATTGAATATTTTGTTTATAGACTGACATCTTGATCGTGCATACAGCAATATATATTCATATTTGCTCCAGTTCTGTTGTTTAATACAAGATAACCTTATTTGTCCTTGTTCTTTTATCAGTGTTCTGCAAGCCATTCCTTGGAGATTTACAGAGTGACCCAGGGATCATTTCCTTCCCATTTTTCCCCTTTTATGTAAGGGAGTACCAAGCTTAGCAGAATACTTATCCAGGGTTTGGAAGAGATACATATTCTACTTCACATTTATTGTTAGTTTTTAAAATGAGAACATTTTAAAGGTATTGTTTGAGAAAAAAACTTGTACTGAAAGAAATGTCTTTTGAATAAGTCAAAATTCTAGTCACTGCTCATTGACATGAGTGAATCAGAAATAGGTGCCTTTTTTTTTTAAAGACAATAACCCTTAAATGTTTTTAATAATGTAACAATTTGACAGTAGTGTAATTAGAAAAGCAGATTGCTGTCGTAAGGTGAATTAAAACAAAACAGTAAAAACTCACTAATGTATGACTAACAAGCCCATATGGAAACACAAATTTGTATATGAAGGCCAAGCAAAGAAAGGAAAGTAATTAAAAATCATAGCACAGTAAAATAGTACCATTCATAATGACTCAGACACTGAAGTAGTCTATGTTCAAATGCAGTAAAACCTTAACAATATCCACATTTGGGCTGACAAATGGCAAATAACATTTGAACTATCAGAGTAACGGCCATCCCCAACAATACAGAATTGTAACTTCTGCCCTTTAACTATCATGGCATTACCATTGCTGGATCCCCCACTATCAGCATCCAATGAGTTACCATTGACCACAAACCTGAATTGGACTAGCCATCTAATTACGGTGATGACGAGCAGGTCTTATGCTCGGAATCTTGTAGTGTATAACTCCACTCCTCATTCTCCAATGCTTGTTCACCATCAAAAAGGCACAAGTTAAGTATGTGATGGAATATTCTCTACTTGCCTGAATTAATGCAATTCCAACAACACTCTAAGATTGACACCATCCAAGACAAAGCATTGTGCTTGATTGGCACTACTTACACAAACATTCCCTTTTTACATGACTGACACACAGTAGCAGCAGTGTGTATCACCTCCAACAATCAATGCAGAAATTCTCCAAGAGTCCTTTGATAGCACTTAACCAACCGATGATTTCTACCATTTAGAAGGACAAAGCCAGCAAATATGTGGAAACACCACTGCCTGCAAGTTCCCATCCAAACCCCATACAACCCTGGCTTGGAAATCCTTCCATGTTGCTGGGTCAAAATCCTAAAACACTATACATATTGAGTTTATGGATCTTGCAAAAGCAAATTGCCTGCAGCAGCTCAAGACAGCAGTTTACCATTTTGAGGGTAACTAGGGGTAGGCAATAAATAAGTGCTGGCTCATCAGGCGATACCCATGTCTCATGAATTTTTAAGTCTGAACAGGGCCACACTGATTAATCAAAAAACCCAATTTGTAAAGAAATTTAAAGCACACAATGCCCATTGCTTTCTCACGTTCGTTACTGACGGTCACTTTCAAAAAGCGATCTAATACTGATTCAAATAGTGCTTCAAACATTGCTTCAAATAGCCATTGCTCTTCAAACCCTCCTCCCAAGCTACAAGTTTTACCTTCCACCAATCTTCAAGCTATGACTCTCACTGAGCCTCAAAAGGTGTTTCCCCTGTGCCTCCATTGCTGTTGTATTACAAAGTTACCCAGCTATGTTCAGGTGTCAGTGCCAGCACGTCTTCATAATGTTTTCTTACAGGACTAGCATGCCTGATAACTTTGGAGACTTTTCTGTTTACTCGAATACACGTTTGGTGTTGGATGGAGATTCATTGCTGGTTGGATAACTAAGGTTTTTAAGCATTCAGGAAAAAAAGTTAACACCTGGTTATTTAATTTCTTTATAACATGTTTGCACTTGTAATCAACAACTTTTGGAAACATTCATGTGTTCTTGAGATCTATCCATCATTTAACGCAAACTTGGCTCCAGTTCCATTGAATCACTAGATTTTGTTCCCTGAACAACGTCACAGGAATGAATAGCTTATTGGGTTCATTAACTCAACAGTCAGGTGTATTGGTAAGATTTATGAATATTATTAAACTAAAAATATTGGTGATCTTGCTTTTGAGTCCTCATTGACCAAGTCAGATTGACACGTTACAGCTGCATGTCGTCTGTTTGGAGATAGAAATGATCAAATGTACTGTAAACCGTTTCAGAAATCATGACTCTGCAGCTATTCTAAATCATAATTTATATTAGCACACTCTCATTTGGAATTAGAATGAACAGAGATGAAAATCTTCTGAAATGAAAGCTGATAAATACTTGTCCATCTAAACGAAATGACAACAACCCATCTCTTGGCTTTCAATGTGCCTGTTTGAAGTGTGCTAATCGAATAAATCCATCCATCAAATTATTTCTTGTAGGAATTGGGTATTTCCTGTCCATGATGACTCTATTTTTTGAAAGTTTATGATTTAGTGAGAGCTGCCCGAAGAATCCCCAAAGTCGCAGCTAGTATGATAAGTTGTCAAAGATTACTTAGAATTTCCATCAAGTTTATATTTTCGTCTTTTATTTGCAGGGATTGTTCATCCAGTGGGAGAGGCTCATCGGCATGAACCACCTATTCCACATGATGAAGTCATTGTCGATGAAGGAAAGGATGGTGATGAATCAAATGAGAAGAAGCTTCCAGCAATGAAAGCTAAGCAGCCAAGCGATGAGAAACAAGGGGTGAAAATTGATTTTAAAGAAAAGATGAAAGAATTAGGGGAAGAAAAGATAGTTAATCCTGGATTAGAAGAAGATCAAGGAAAGGAAATTAAAAAGAATGTCAATGATGCTGGAAATGCTCCAGAGAGTGATCCAAAGCAAAAGGAACAGCCGGCTCAGATGGAACCTGAAGTGCATGTGCAAGTGGCAGTTCCTCAAGCAGGTGTAGAATTGCATCAACAAAAGTTGAAGGATGATCACGATGCAGTTCCTGGAGGAGAGGATTCGGTGATTCATAATCCAGAAGGGAATAAAGAAAACATGAAGAACAAAGAGCTGGAAAATGGTAAGCTGCACCTATTAGATCTACCTGCAAACTTGGTGAGTGCTGCAATGGATCCTGTAACCGGTACATTCTGCTGCTACAGTGCACCAGTACTGGGACAGAGAAAGAATGTTGAGCTGTGTGGCAGCAGAATTATTTAAGTAAATTTTATACCTTTGATTCTATCAAGTTTCCTTTGTTGTGACCGCACCCAGAAAGGTGAGAAATAAGCATTCCATTACACACAGGCACACAGGTCTGTGCGCACGCCACCAACAAGGCTCAAATTAATAGGCTCGTAAAAGCCATGAAGATTAACCACTTGAGCACCAAACTTTATCACTATGGTCATGCTGGTTAATAGTGACCACCCCCCAGATCTTTCTCCTCTTCCTTCCCTTCTGGTCAAGCAATGAGAAATTGAGTTGTCCATCTAAAAGAAATTGCAGCAACCTGCCTGTTGGTGTTCAATGTGCCAATTTAAAGTGTGTTAATCGAATGAATCCAAGCATCAAATTATTTCTTGTTGGAATTGGGCATTTCTTCTCCATGATGATTGATGTTTTCTTTGGCCAAAAGTATTTTAATATCAGTTGACCTGTTAGCAGAAGTGGTTTTATATAGTTAATTTGCTGACTTAAATTTCTGCAATGCAGCTAACATCAGCAAAATGGCATCCTTTCAGGTCTGATTAATCTTTGTGGTTAGGGCCAGAAACTGAAGTTGTGGAGGTGGCACACTGGATGAGAGGGATACAAGAGGGGAGGGGGGAAGAAAGTGCAGAGGTGATCAATACATCCTTCAAATTAAAATGCCCAGATAATGTGGTGCTAATCTATTAAAAGGGTATAACTCCGCTACAATGTGGTGCAAGGAGATTTTGTGTTTTTTATAATATCTCTCGCATTAGTCACATATTGTTAGATCTCTCATCTGTATAATGTCAATTATATTTCTGTCCATTTTCATTCTCGTAATCTAACTTGATTATCCTTTTTGATTGGTACTTTTGTTTTCATAATTCAGCAAACAAACACCACCTCCACCTCCAATAATTTCTATTCTGTTGAAAACATGTACACTGTCTCATTTTAAATAACTTTTTTTAAAAAAAAATTGAGTATTAGAGGTAAAGTCACCATAGTCCTACCAGACTATAAGGCTGTGCTCTCTTTAGAGATAGAGAGGTGACTGGTGGTGAGTTTAACCTGAGGGTCACCATGCCTCAGGTAAGGGTAGAGCTTGAGAGGAGAGTCCTTCATGGTAAGCTCAGTTGGTGCAGGAAGTGAACCCACGCTAATGGCATCGTAAAGCAGCTGTCCAATGAACTGAGCTTACTGATGTTCAATGGGAAAAAAAAAGTTACATTTAAATACACTCATACATGTCTACCTCTGGGTGTCAACTCTTACCTCACCATAGACAAGTCACAGATATTAATTGGAGAAGAGCTGTCCACTGATATAAAATTAGATCTCCAGATTACTAGCTAAAATGTGATAAATCACTGAATGTTACATCGCAGTTTCATATAATTGTATTGATTTGTGAAGGACATTGAAGCCCTCTAGTGTTGGAAAATTGTTTCTGCAGTTGACTGAGGAAAGATAAAATTCTTGCCCGAGTGTTGTAAGAATTCAGATTTCTGTTGACATTTGTGGATCAATTCGTCACACATGGAGAAATCCGTTTGATTATTTTTCACCCTGTCTCATTAAGGAAATGAGAAGGATTTGCCAGCTCTGGAAAATATTGGTGCAGCTAAAGTATTGGAACCACATGTTCGTGATGAGAGAGACAGTGAAAATGCAGTTTTACAAGAAAAGCAAGATAGAAAGCCAGCTGAAGGTGGTGAGGGTGAGTTGTGACAAAGTAGATTGAGTTGTGTATTTTTAAAGATATTGAAGCACTGCATTATTATGGCAAGCACAACACATTTTTGTCTCTGTTATCCTTTGATACAGTCCTTCCCGCGCTCTCTAACCTCATCTCCCCCATTCCCTACTTAACACTTTCTTTAAAAAACAAGTATTTATAAAAGGAACATTGTTCTTATGCTCTCATGACAACATAAATTACTTTACTTCATGGATGCAGAACAAAATGAAGTGACTTTTGAGAAATTCTGGCCTGTAGCTATTTTATTTACACGATAAACAGAATATAGCATGCTAATGAATGTTGCTTGTAGCTTTCCCCTTTATGAATCATCATTCAACAAAGCAGAGCAAGAAATAAAACAGGAAACTCTGCAATTCCAAAATTGTACTCTGCAGAATATGCATATTTTATTGAAATTCTTCAGTCCTTTATTTCTATGCTTTAGCTTCCCAAACCCCTGTATGACATGCAGCTTTACTATTTTGAGCTGGACAGGCAACTTGCAGGCAGGTGATATGTTCCTGTTGTGGACCAAATATATATTGTGTTTACTGTGAAAATGTAGGTTGTCTCAAACATAATGCGGTTTCCAACCATGTCTTGGCACAGGTTATTAGATCTCGTTACTGGAATTAGCTGAGTGGCAAATGTGTACTCGACGAGAAATTTTGAAGAGTTTCTCATTACCTCATTAATAGATCTTGAATTAAAGGATTTCTGTTAACCTACTTGCAATGTTGTCCCCACCCCATTTTATTAAAAAGTAGATGATTTTAGGTGCAACCACACTCAAAGCTTCTGTTCCAAAAATGAGCAAATGTGTAGATTTAAAAGTATAAAGCAACAATTCAGCTGCAATGTTGTGCAAGAGAAAAAATGCTGATTTTAATGTTAATCTTTTTTACAACTCTTCCAACTTTTGACGCAGATGGTGAAAAACATATGGATCATATAGTTCTACTGAAAGTGATTAAAGAACAACAGCAGCAACAAAAGCGGCTTTTGGACCAACAGGAGAAACTGTTAGCTGTCATTCAGGAACAGCACAAGGAGATCCACCAACAAAGAATCGATGAGGACAAAGGACAGCAGGGTAAGAATCATTGTGAAGAACAGAATAAAGCTAAACAATATTTTATCACATTGAGAACCAATACCTGAATGCCTGATGAATCTCCTCTTTATAATCTGGATCATGTTTACTCATTTAGCATAAAGGAACAAGATTGAGACAAGTCACTCATGTACTGATGTGGCATCAATTGTCATCAAAGTTGCTTAATGCTGGAAGAAGGAACTTGAAATGACAGATTCCTCAACATTGGAAATCCAAAGTAAAATTTACATTATACCTCTTTTTTTAGACCAGTTTTGATACATAGCTAGGTTCTATAATGTTTTACACTACAATATATTTTCCTTTAAATCAGCTATTGTGATTTTTTTCACAGAGCAGACATAAGATGTTAGAATTTGCAATATTTTAGTCTGTAAGCATATGAAATGTCTGCATTTGTATGTTACTTATGAATTCAGTGGCCATAATTTGATGTTTGAAAAATTGCTGTAAGAACTTTTAGCCAAGAACTTTACTACGATCAGTCATGTTTGATTGGCATCTTAAAATAAATGGAGATTATGCACAAAGAATATTTCTATATTATCAGCCAGCCCTGTTGCATACATGATATACCATCTGTTCGTTATTACAACTCTTGCATTTCTTCCCATCATTTGTCATAACTGTCACATCAATTTAGCCATGGAGGGAAGTATTTAAATTTTGTAACAATATGCTTATTCATAAGCATCCAGGTACTATTGCTGTACTACCATAAGTTCTATCAGACCAAGGCCTATTTGAAATAGCGTCTTGTACGTTCCATTATTGTTATCTTTTTTGATCACCTCAATCTTGAAATATGTTCATCTTACCGATTGTGTGAGCACTGGTTTGTAATTTCCTTGAAGTCATACCTGCTCTTGTAATCGTACAGCATTTTCACTTATTGACAAAATTTTAAACAGTAGATGGGCGATGGGAATATATAGAATGGGACAACTATACAAAGGAATAGCTTCAGACATTTAATCAGGTAGCATGTTTCTGTTAAACCAATACAGTTTGCTGAAGCCATGTTTAAGTTTAGACTCCGTTTTAAGGGAAATCAGTGGTATGTAACAAATATTCTGAAGTTGTAAGTGGTGAGTAGGTAACAAGAATGTAAGAGATAATATGTATGTTTGAAAGGAATTTCTAAAAGTGCCACCACAAAACTTCATGTGAGTCTTCTGTAGAATTCGTCTCAGTCTTGCAGTAGTTTAACCAATTGTCCTCTGCTCCTGACATTTCCAGCTTAAGCTGTACCTGAAATTTCCAACTACGACTTCTCTCACGAGCTAGACCCATGTTCAGTACAGGTCATGGAGTGCAGTCCAGCACATCGCTGGAGCAAATGTTGGCGTCAATATTTATTAATTATCTGTATTTTGGATTGTGAAACTAGTAACAAGACATTTTATGCAATGTAAATAGATTTACTGCTTTACTCCCCAAGCAGGTGACTTATTCAGTAATGTGTAGTCCAAGTCAAAGGTTTTGCAGCATGGAAAGAGCTCAATCAGTCTGCGCCAGTTAGCAAACATCCTTATAGTAGCTACATTTTTAAAAAAAAATTAGTTACATTTAGATGTAAAATGAATTAATAGTATGAATGGATGTCAGTAATATGTACTATTAATAGATATTAGGTATGTGTAATGTACAACTTTTTAAAAATTACTACCGAGTGATAAATTTTACAAAATATTAAGCAGGTTGAATGGTGACTGTCTGAGAATCACCACAGCAAAAGATTTTGCCAAAGTAAAAAGGCATGCAATTGTGCATAGTTTTTATTCTTAACGTGGTATGTGGGCATTCTGATGAAGGGCTTATGCCCAAATTTCGATTCTCCTGCACCTCGGATGTTGCCTGACCTGCTATGCTTTTCCAACACCACACTTTGAGTCTGACCTTCAGCATCTGCAGTCACTTTCTCCATAGGAGGTGGACATCACTGACCAAGCCAACATTGGTTGCTCTTTATCCGAGTGGAGTGCTAGGCTATCCTAGAAGGCAATTACTATGTATACTCGTGTAATAGTTGAATTTTTAAAGACTTTTTATACTCAATTTATATCGTCGACTATGACATGGGCATTAGTTTTGAGGGGTTGAAAGTCATGCTACATTTCACAATACCATATCATTGGTGAAGTTGATTTGGTCGCTCAACTAATCCCAGGTAAAGGAGAAAATTACAATGAATTTCTGTAATGGTAATTACTGGATAAAAGCAAGTGAAATAAGAATGGATTACTGTTAGTAAATTTTATTTATCCATATTGCTACGAAAATTTAACGTCAAAAGATTCATTGAAATCCTGCAAAATCTCACTGTTCAACATTGTCTTGACCTAGTATAACGGCACACTTAAAATGAAACATTTATTAAAATCTGAATATGTAAGCATCTTGAACTTTCCAGTCAAATTCTTCAGTTTCCCTCCCATTTACTCTCATGTAATGAACCTCAGCAACCTGTCAAAAGAGTTAAAAATATATGTAACTAATATATCTCACTTTTATTCAGATATAATGGCACAATTATAATGATTAACATCTTAACGATATTAACTTTGGGACGTGTAGTGAACAAAGTGCGATAAGTACCGATAGACTTAATACTGGCCTGAATGAATGAATCAAAATGTGCTGTAGTAAACCAAGTGGGCTAACTAGAGTTATGAATGATTGGAGACGCAATGAATAGAGTTACCAGTATGAATGAACAAATGCAATTTTGTTTAAGTAGGTTAATGGGAACATGCAGTTTCCTTTGTAAAAGGTTTATAATGTGATTTACTAGAGTTGACTTTTACATGAGATATATGGAAAATACAAGATTTTTTTGGCCAAAAATACGGGGTTGACTTTTACATGAGATCAACTTTTACACGAATATAAACAGTAAGAGTCAACCATGTGTTAGTCAGACTGAATAAGGATGGCAGTTTATCTTCCCTAAAGGACATTACTGAGCCTAATGACTTTATGACAATCAACAATGGTTTAATGGTCACCATTAGACTTTCTTTAATTCCAGATTTATTAATTGAATTTGCCGAAATAGGATTCAAATCCATGTTCTGTGACAATACCAGTCTGCCATCTCCTCTCACTAAATCTAGCCAAACATGTAACATTGATCTGTAACATTTTTGTGCTGCTTGGAGCATCACTAATTTGCTATACTTTCAAAAGGCATGGAAAGGCAACAAAATATTATTTAAGTTGTTGAGCTGTGCAAAGAGTCTTTTGGAGATATTTTGTTTATTTCCCTTAGGAAAACCAGCTTGAGCAATATGGGAACATGTGAGGCTTTATTGTTATGAGGAAGTGAATAGATTAAATGTCAGTTTGGGAAGTTGTTCAAAGGACATTGGGGTGGAATATGTAGAGTTTAAGAAACTGACCTAAATTAAGCTGGTTAATATAGTAAATTTATGGAATAAACTGCTATCAAGTGCCATGAATATTGAATCTGTCACGTGTATCATTGTTCTGTTACCAAAGTCCTGGTTAAAACCGAGATAAAGTGAGACTGCAAATGCTGGAGATCAAAGTCGAGTGTGTGGTGCTGGTAAAGCATTCGAGGAGCAGGAGAATCTACGTGTCGGGCATAAGCCCTTCATCAGCAATGAAAGGCTTCATTCATTCCTGATGAAGGGCTAATGCCCGAAACATCGATTCTCCTGCTCTTCGGATGCTGCCTGACCTGCTGCGCTTTTCCAGCACCATACACTCGACTCCTGGTTAAAACAGAGCTGGGAATTAGTGGACATTTTTAAGAGTACATGTGGAATTGTATAGAGCAGTTTTGGCCTTTTCCTTATTTATTGGCCTGTGTGTATTCCTGGAAAATGACTCTATCACCTTTTTTTTTAAACTTCTGTAGACAATGAAATCCCTGTGAAAGAGCAAGCAGATGAAGCAAGTGAAGATCAGGTGAAAAATGTTGACTCTGTCAATGGACAGAAAGCAGTGAAACCAAATGTGATCAATGCTGATTCCCAGGTCAATTCTCCTCAACTTGGTCAGGATCTGCCAGCAGTTGATCACAATAAGGATGGTGTTGAACTTAAAGATGCTCTACAAGAAGCTTGGGGCCATCTCCCAGGTAACCGGGATCAAGTTCTTGATTCGAAACAGAAGGGTGGAATTGGAGCTAATGTTGAACCCCATAAAGGTGCTCAAGTCACCCCTCAGTCTAGAGATCGTTTTAAAGAAGACCTCCAAAAAATGGAGGCTGCAGACCTCTCAAAAGGAAGAGATGGTGAAAGGATGGTACCGCATCTTGATGCTGAAGTCCCAAAAGCAGTTCCACATGTCAAAGGAGCAAAACCTATCCAAGCACATGGAGTGAGAAACCCAGATGTTCCATTGAATAATGTGGTTAAAATTGAAAAGAAAGGACCTGAACCTGGAGAAAGAAATCCAAATGTTCCAGATAATGAGGCCAATGTTCCAAAACTTTCTGAAAATCTTGATGTTAAAGCAAAATCAAAAGAAGAGGTTCGTAAGATTGAATTAGAAGTTGAGGCCAATGCGTTAAAAGTGGAAGAAGCAGAAAGACATAGGAATGAGAATCTGAAAGTCAGAGATGGGGATACATTCCAGGAAAACCCTAAACAACCAGGACCCATTGAAAATAGGAAGGAAAAGATTCCGTCGCCTGTGAATGCAGATAAAGTTCACAAAGGTAGAGGAGAAAATCTTAGCAACAAAGAACAAAATCTTGATGAAAAGAAAATTGAGGGAGAGCAGAAGGATTTAAAAGGAAATATTGATTTTCAACATGCAGACCCAAACGCACCATCAAACCGTAAGGAAAAGAATCCAAGCCAGAAGAATGGTGAACCATATAAAGATTTGAAAGTTGATGGAGGTGGTGACCTCCGTAGAAAAAAGAGAGACCTAAAGTCAAGCATGGCTGAAAGCTATCAAAGTGACAATGATAAGTTGATCATCAGCCTTGATCCAGTGCCAAACTTTAAAACCGATAATCTCCGAAGTGCACTGGAGAGTCAAATAAAACAGGTAGCAGGAGCATCATTTCAGATAATTCAAAGTCGAAAGATAAAGCAAGTGACAGTTACAGAAAAAGATACGTGATTCAACATTTCCAACTTTGCACTTCCAGTGGGAGTCTGTTTTGAAATTCAAATAATGACATTCCCTGGATGGCATTAAGCTGTCTTGGTGTCCTGTGTGCAGCTCATACAGTGTCGCATTTGCATTGCATTGTGAGAGCAAAGTCTGCTGAACACAGATCAATTAAGTCGGACTTCAATAAGAATTCTGAAATAACTGATCAAATGAATTCAGAGAAAACCAAATAAATATCAGAACCTAGTTGCCTGCTGAAATAATGAATACAAGGAGATTAATCAATAACTGTACCTGTGTAGCTCAGTATACTACTTGCTTAGAAATGCTGTTTACTATAAGGCATTGCTCAACCAGAAAATTTAAAGTGTCTGAATTACTGGAAACTGCAATTTGTTATTCTGTGCACATCCACCCAGAAGCCACCAAAATTGAATGAAAATGACTTTACTGTTGGGATTCTGACATTGAAATGTACCGTTGACTGAATATAGGTCTGTTTTCAAACATTGGAAATGCCATTCCTAGTGTCTTTTTCCTCTCAGGGCAATGTGCTGTTTCATTGTAAACAGTAGAATTTTCTTGTATGCATTTCTAAATGGTTATTCATTAGGCTGGTTGATTGCATATCTTATTGTAAAGATCTTTGCAATTAATATCTAATTTGTTTACAAGTGTGCACGAGAAAACTAGCTCCCAGATTTACATATTATAATGGCTGATGTTTTCAAAATTTGATTTCAAACTTTTCAACATTCCATTCTAAAATAAACCAATTCAGCACCTTTCATATTATATGCTTTAAAATGTGGTGGTCTGTTTTCTTAACTTGCTGCATTAATTCTTTGCATCCATAATAATTTTGACACTGACCCTGACTAATGCATTCAACAATGTATGTTTCATTCAGGGTTAATTGTGCAATATTTAATTCTGACCTTTACCTCATGGACCTATACAACATACTCCCATATTTCGTATGTCATCTGCAAGTTCACAAATGGAAATTAACGCCGTCTAATACAGTTTTAGGTAAACAAATGTATAAGGCCCTGTACACAATAGTTTTTAAACCCTGATGTTCATTTGCGAAATACATTTTTGTATTCTTCTTTACAAAGAATTGGCTTTTTTTTAAACTGCCTGGCAAATATTCTATTGAAAGTTTGAAAACTTGGAATGTCAAATCGGACTGAATGTGAGATTTAGTCACCAGCACCTGGACTGTTTTAGTTGAAGGCAAGAAGATAAATTTATATAAAATTGTATAATGAAATATATTTGAAAAAATGGACTTAATTCTGCTGGCCTACATTACTGGTATTTTGCACACTGAGAAAACCTGCATCCCAAAGGCTGCAGCAGTTCAAGAAGGCAGCACACCATCACTTTTTCAAGAGAAATTAAGGATGGACACTAATTGATGGCCTAGCTCATGAATAAGTTAGACTGTTAAAAAAAATGTCATCATGATGATGCCACCAGATTAGCCCCGTTTTGTAGTTTCTCAAAGATGTAATTTAGTAATAGATTTTAAAAAAAAAAACAAATTACAAACATGAACTCTGCACACATGTAAATAGTGTTCAAAGCATATAGTATCACGTAGTCTCTGTAGACTTGGAACATGCTGCAGGTTTTCAGTTTCAGAATTGTCTTTGTTAGAATATTAATTTTATTTATGAAAATTAATCAGGACAGAGGATCAGGTTATAGTAACTACCTGAATTATTTTGGCCTAAACGTGGTTACTGTTTTGCATATAATTTTAGACCACTAACATCTTCCAATAATTCTTAACTTTCTAGCACATCACCAAATCAAAGCATGACCGCTAAATGAATTTTTCAAAAAGATATTTACAACCTATTCCATATTTAAATAATGATAGTTGGTATCTGGTCACTGCCAGTGTTGTCGGAGAGCAAAGGTTAAAATTGTCAATGGACCAATTACAGTTAATCTCCTTTCATTTAAAATGTAATTTGCTGATGCATGCATTTTATGTATTTATCTTTTGGCAAACTTAAAGAACCATAGAGCATCTGTTGTTAGTGTCAGATAATTAGAGAACCTGGCTACTTTTAAACAATATATTCTGCACCATCTCAGTAAACAGGATGAATCTGCACTCAGACCCTGGCAAATGCTGCTGAAGTTACTTGATGGGAGATGAGCAGACAGTGTTCATTGCCTTAGCCTCTGGATTTATTTGTTTCCTGTAGATAAGTGCCTGAGTTCCACTTGATGCCGTTTCTCAAGGTCCAATCAAGTTTTGTGAACCTACTATATGAGTAGTATAAGTTATACCTTCTACCGCATGGTTTCAGTAAGCACTGAAATCTAATCTACAATATTTCCTGGTATGAGTGATTGAAATGGCTCAAATTATTTCCACTTTTCTATCCATTTTCCTATTTAATGTTTTGCTTCCTTTAAAACGGTGTTAAACTATAATGAAGACATTGTTAAAGTAAAAAAAATTAAGGTTCAAAACTTTGTCAATTTTACAGTTCATTATCCCACATGGATTTTGCAGAGTTTGGGTAGTTTTTTATCCTCACTGTTAAAAGATGCTGGCATTTTCATCCACCTGTGAAGCTTTTTAATAGAATTGCTTATAATTTATTCATTACATACCAAAAGCTTTCCCCTAATATTTGTAGGTAGATCTTCTTTTGGTATCATTTTAAGCTATTTCTTGGCCATGTTGACTCATCCTAAGTCAGGATTGTTCTTTTACCAGTCATCCTTCATGTTTGAAATAAGGAGTGAATGAACTTAAGTCAAAGAATCTACAAGTGAGACTAGATGATGGTGAAGCAGGACTAAGTAATTGGCACTTTAAGCCAGGGAAACATTTCTGATGAAATCCAATGTTAAGCAACATTCCAAATGAATATCAGCTACAGTTGTAAAATCAAATGGAACATTACTTGGAGATACACCATGCATTCTGTCCAGTTGTAAGTGGTTCGTTTAAAAATAAAGTGCAATTAATAAAAACCTTTGGCATAGTTTTTTTTTTCTGTTGTATTTTGTGGAAATGTTGCGACTGGATGAAGGCTGACTAATCTGTCTCATCATCACAAGAATAACGCTAGTTTGCTGAGCAATTTTCATTAAATGAATCTGTATTGTAAGAATAATGCACACAAGCAACCAAATCTGAAATAATTCCTATCTTATGTTGTCTTATATGATACTGTCATAACTTGAATTCATTATATCAATTCTGTCCTATGTATTTCCATCTATGTATTTCTAGCTATTCCATAATTAAGTATTTCAGAAAATACTAATGAATTGATACTCACATTTCCTGTATCAGACAATGTCTACATCAGGAACAAATTAAAACAAATTCTTGGTGGCAGCACAGTGGCTCAGTGATTAGCACTTCTGTCTCACAGCACCAGGGACCTGGGTTTGATTCCACTGTCAGGCAACTGTCTGTGTGGAGTTTGCACATTCTCCCAGTGTCTGTATGCGTTTCCTCCCACTGTCTGAAGATGTGCAGATTAGGTGCACCTAACCTAAGCTAACCATGCTAAATTGCCCATAGTATTCAGGGATGAGTTGGTTAGGCGCATTAATCATAGGAAATGTAGAGTAATGGGGGAGGTATTTGGGTCGGGTGGACTTGTTGAGCCAAATGGCCTATTGTCACACTGGTGGGATTCTATAATGAAACCCTATTCTGAAAAGGCAAATTATTCCAAAGAGAGCTTTCAAAAGGTTATTTCATTTTTTTTTGTTGGTAGGCTCTTCATATTGGCCATCAATATTGATGTTTATAAACTGGTAATTATGTATTAGCAGTTTTGAGCCAAATTTGTTTTGATTCATTTACTACAACCTCAGTTCTGATTTACTGCTGTCTTAATTTATGGTGAATTAACAGTGTAAATGCAGCTGTGCCAGTAAAAACAATGCCTTCTCCAGCACATGATGCAGTACAACTCTTTAATATCTGTTGTTATGATTCCAGCTGATATTACTACTGGATAAGTCAGATCCCAGAAAGAAATCTGGCTTGATAGGCCATATTTTCATTTTCTTCAATACACTGAAATAAACGTGTGGCTGCAGATTCAGTTTTAACAGTGAAACAATTTTGTTACACAAAAGAAATCAAAACAAAACTAAGCAAGTTAAATACAATAGTTTGAAAGACTTCAAAACATAGCAAAGCAAAATCCCATCCACTGGGGTTTTGTCAATTTGCAGTTAATCAAAATCCAGAGATATTTTCCTTCCCCTTCCAATCTGTGTGCTGTGAAGTACATTCCCTGAACATGCTCTCACCTGAGTATTTAGACTTTTAAGCTGTGCATTCTAACCAAACACTCCTGGTCTGGATGTTTTCAAAAACCAAAATCCTCATGTGTGAAGTTAACATTCCATTAACAGCTCTGAATCACCTTGACTAGGAGAAACCATACTTGCATCTGACTTCAAGCTACACCCAACAGCTTTTGATGTAAATATTTTTAAAAGTTTGCTCATCCCAGATGCTGCTACAGCTAATGTTTTTGCTCTCCTGTCATAAACCTCCACAGTATTACTGCTAACATTGTTGCAGTTGTGAATGCTGCTCTGACATCCTTGCATTTACTTAAATTTTCTGTGCTTTTAAAAATTTTCCTGAAGGAGCCACAACAGTATTGAAGTTGGGAACAAACTAGCAATAAAATTCACTAATCGAACATATTGCAAAAATTTCGAATTGTCTGAAGCACAGTAGAGTTAGGGTTAGATTTACTTGGCCGTGTCCCACATTCTGGCCCAAATAAGACTGTTGGTTTGGGAAATTCACCCTTCGTCAGATATTGGATCAAATTAGCTCTTTGTAGCTGACCAGTCTGGTCAACTGGTGGAATTGTTCTTCCTATGTTTGGATGAAAACAACCAAATCATTGATGTAAACTCCACAATTATATAGTTCCCTAAATGACTTTGTTGGCTAATGGTTGGAACGTCGATTTTCCTGTTCGTCGGATACTACCTGACCTGCTGTGCTTTTCCAACACCACTCTGATCTAAACTCTGGTTTCCAGCATCTGCAGTCCTCACTTTTGCCTACAGTACTAGCTGCTCAATTTACAACATTGAGTTTTTGTTTTGGATTTGACAAGTTCCAGTGACCCTTGCTTTTAATTGTGCCCCAGAGACATAACAATGCTAACACCTTGTCTTCAATAACAAAACCGTGAACTTCATCCTTTTTATCTACTCTAGTTTGCATTGTTTGTTGAGCACCCTTCAAATGCTTTTTGGCAATCTCTCACACTTTGATTAATTTCTCTCTCAAACTTGAAATGTGAGCTGGAAGTGTCGTCTCCAAGCTTTGGTTTATTGATTTTTCTTCAATCTATCTAACTGTTGCCTTACTTCATGTCCATATATCTGTTCAAAGGACTGATTCCTGTGGGCTTATTAGAAGCATCCCTAATGAGAAACTAACAAGGGAATTGCTTTATCCAATTATTATGGTATGAGTTATAGAGATGTACAGCATGGAATCAGACTCTTCGGTCCAACTCGTCCAGGCCGACCAGATATCCCAACCCAATCTTGTCCCACCTGCCAGCACCCGGCCCATATCCTTTCTATTCATATACCCATCCAGATGACTTTTAAATGTTGCAATTGTACTAGGCTCCACCACTTCCTCTGGCAGCTCATTCCATACACATTCTACCCTCTACATGAAAAGGTTGCCCCTTAGGTCTCTTTATATCTTTCCCCTCTCACCCTAAACCTATGCCCTCTAGTTCTGGACTCCCCCACCCCAGGGAAAAGACTTTGTCTATTTTATCCTATTTATTCCTCATGATTTTATAAACCTCTATAAGGTCACCCCTCTGCCTCCGATACCCCAGGGAAAACAGCCCCAGCCTGTTCAGCTTCTCCCTATAGCTCAAATCCTCCAACCCCGGCAACGTCCTCATAAATCTTTTCTGAACCCTTTCAAGTTTCACAACATCTTTCCGATAGGAAGAAGACCAGAATTGCACACAATATTCCAACAGTGACCTAAGCAACGTCCCTTATAGCCGCAATATGACCTCTTAACCCCTATACTCAATGCTCTGCCCAGGAGAGGAAAGCGTCTTCACAATCTTATCTACCTGCGACTCCACTTTCAAGGAGCTATGAACCTACATTCAAAGGTCTCTTTGTTCAGCAACACTCCCTAGGACCGTGTATAAGTCCTGCTAAGAGTATTCTTGACAATGTGTTCTAATCATGATCATCAAAGCTGCATATCTTTACAGTGTACTGTGAGATTGAGAGAGAAGTGAGAATGAAAATTGTTTTATTCCCAAACCAGTCATTATTTCTAAATATTTTTACAGCATTAAATTTGATCATGATACTATTGTATTTATTTAGGTAATCCATAATTTGTTATAAAAAAAATTGAACTAACTTTTCCATTATCATTTTGACAATTTTCCTTAAAACTTCAGGTTTTCTTGGAACATCTGCTAAATGGCTAAGCAGAATTAAAGGTGTAGGCTTAATTGATGATTTCAGGTTCCTCATCAGATGTGAAACAAATCTGGTGGTAATTTGACCACATCTTTTAACAATTTTGCAAAAGCTTAGTCTGTATTTCCTAATGCATTATATTTTGTACTCCTAGAAAACTCAGCAACATTCAGAGCAATTTTCAAAATATATGCAATAAACTTCATGCTACAGCCATTTTATGTCCAGACATATGTCTATTTCTTTAAAGGAGACAGAGCCCTCTTAAATTCAATGAAGTCAGAACCTGGTAACAGCTCCCTTTATGATCCCAGCTGATGTTAGTATGAGTAAGTCCCATCCCAGATAGATCGTAGTTCTTTTAATGTGATCATCTCTCACTCAAAGAAGTACACAACACTGCAGATTTAAATTGAACAATAAAGCAGAAATGATTACATGTATGAAGTAAAAGAAAACTAACCAAACTCTGATTATAACAGTTTGAAAGACTTTGAAACACATGGCAAAAACAATAAGGCAAAAGATGTACAGCAGTAGGCAATTTCAGCCGATCAAGTCTGCTCTGCTATTCAATGAGATCATGACTGATCTGATTATCGTCAGCTCCATTTTCTTGCCTATTCCACATAATGCTTGATTCCTTCACTAATTCAAAATCTGACTATGTCGGTCTTGATATACTTAATGATCCAGCCTCAACAGCTCTTTGCAGTAAATAATTCTACAAATTCACAAACCTCAGAAGAAATTCTTTCTCATCTGTCATATGTGCAACCCCTTCTTCTAAGGTTATGCCCTCTTGTCCTAGAATCTCCCACATTTACCCTGTCAATTCCCCTAAGAATCTTGTATGTTTCAATAAAGTTGCCTTTCTTCTAAATTCCAATGAATAGAAGCTCAGCCTCTCCATAACTTTTATCAGTCCAGTGAACCTTCTCTGGACTGCTTCCAATGCCAGTGTACCTTTCCCTAAGTAAGAGGACCAAAATGGTTTACTGTATTCCAGCTGTGGTCTGGTGCCTTATTTGAGCAAAACCTCCCTACTTTTATATTCCACTTAATTTGAAATCAAATACATTGCATTTGCATTGCCTATTGAATGTAAAGAAAAATCCCATAAACTGATAAACACCATCAATTAAAGTTAATCAAAATTCAAAGATTTGGTCCTTCCCTGTCCAATCTGCAGGTGTGACTTTACTGCTTCTCAGTTCCTGTCCTGAGTTGTGAAGTATTTTCCCTGTTATTCTCACAATTGAAAGCATAGACAATTTAAAAAAAAAATCTGCATAGTTTTAGCCAAGTATGCCTGGTCTGGAGGGTTTCACAAATTATCTGAGGTAAGCTATTCCATTACTGCTCTGAACAAGCTCCTTTCTTTGGAGAGAATATGCTTGTGTCTTGACTTTAGTAAGTCCTCCTTTCAATTGCACCCAAAAACAATTGAACTTTTTTCAAAAAAAACTTGCTCATCCTAGATTATGCTACAACTAATGGCTTAAAACTTCCTGTTTCCTGTAATAAAACCAGATAGTTCCAACAAATCTTCATTAACACTCCAGCATGCTTTGCAGTCACCTACTTTTGGACAGGTACTGGTTTTAAATCATGGATCCTGAAAGACTGACCTAGTTAATTTTTTGAAACTCTTCACAAAAATAAGCCAACATCCATATGCCATAACATTGAAATTCAACCTGTAAGAAAAATGATATTGATGTATTTATCACACCTTTGTACTAGACTAGAGATGGAATTTGCATTTGTACAGGGCCTTTCACAATTTCTGGGAATTCCAAAACACGAGTCAATTAGCTTTGAAACAAAATTAATGTTGTACTACATGAAGCACCTCAGATATCCATAAAGAAGTCAAAGGCATTGAGGAAAGATAGTGTGTCATGAATGTGAACTTTTATGGTTCATGATTTTTAGCATATAATTAAGAGATACACAGCTGGAAATACAAGATAATTTAAATGCTGGACGTTGTAAGTAAATGCTGGAATACAAAACAAATTCAGAAGATTATCCATGTTTGTCTAATAGAATTAAAATAGAAGAGACAAGGCTGTAAAAACAGCAGGTATCTTACTTAGATGAAAACGTGGTCTCTGAAAAGCCTGCAATTCAGCAGGATTTGGAACAATATTAGCTGAAAAGCAGTCAATAAACCCTAAGGACACCATGGAACAGACCCCATCATCATTGAAGTTGGACGAAGTTTAAGGGGTTCTCTGCTTTCAATTTATCTGCATGTTTGCTGGGAGAAGGTAGTTACAGTTTGGAGCTGGCTGAATGCTGAAGCAGAAGTGATTCCAAGCAGTTGCTGTTAACAGATTTAAGGAAATTAGGGCGAAGAAGAAATCCCACAAATATTTTAGCTGGACTTGGGTTAAAAGTGGCATTCAAAAAGTATGCTTTAGTTGCCTTGGACACAACTGCTAATGAATTATATCAAGACAGACCTGAACCAACACCTCAGCTGAGACAAAATGTGTGCAGGGGTAATTAATAGCTGGCAGGCTCAAAAGAAGAAAACTATTTCTTACTAAAATGCAGAGTAACGACCAAATGTCAGAAAGGAGTTGATATGCAGGAGGTTGAAATGAGTATAATTTTCAAATTTGATTTTTCAGCGATCTAAATTTTAAAAAATTATTTGGGGACATGGACATTGGTGGTAATTTATTGTGCATCTCTATCATCCTTAACTAAGTATCACCCTTAAATAGGCTAGACAGTCTATTTCAGTGCACTGCAAACATACAATGAAGTATCTTGTCTAGGCAAGGACTGTAGATTTCCCTTCCTAATAAATATTAATAAACCAGCTTTTTTTTAAACAATGTGGCAGTTATATGGGTTCTATTACTAAAATTAATTCCACAAATTCTGCATTTAATTGTTAACTGGGATTGAAACTACCCGTATGCTATAGTGAGATTTGAACTCCTGTTTTTCCATTATTAGTCAAGGCCTCTATTACTAGTTCAGTAACATAACCACAATACTACTGCTCCTTGCTTGAGGAACGTACAGTGTTCAACATGAATGGATAAAACTTGAAAAAGAGTTGTGTTTACAGAAAATTAATGCAGAAGCATGTACTATAAAAAGTGATATTTGTCACAAGATTTTCCTATGAATTCTTTAAGCCAATCGTGGAATGCAGATAATCAATGTGACTTGCATGAAATATTTTCAAAATATACATGATTTCACAAGAATGTATTCAAGACATTTATTATTTAATTATACAAAATATGGAAACATTTAATTAAGCAAACAGCTAGTCATATAATAATGTGCCAAACAAAACCAAAATCTCAATCTATTTAATTCTCATTCATATAGCAGCATTATTTTAAACAATTGTGGTCAGTAAGGTTACACTTTTAAAATGAGAAATCTGAAGTCACAGTACCGAAGCAGTATTTGGGATTCAGGAACAGATATATCACATTTGTCCTAAGTCATGGCTGTTCTACAAATATTGGATGCAACATGAAAATATGCTTAATATTTGAAAATCTTTCACAAAATGCACCAAGCCAAGAAAATAAACAATATATTGTTCTGTTGAGTTCATGCTTCTCTTCAGTACATTTGTCTCTTAATCATGGTTCTCCAGCTACAGGAATTGATGTTCAGATTTACTTGACAACCAACTGGGTTGTTTTTTTTTGTGTAGTAGTGGTCTATGAACTTCTTTGCAGAAATCAATCTTGCTTTTTACCTTGCTTTTTTGGCCTGAGAGGGAAGTAGTAAAAATGTGCATTATTACAGAGAAAACCAGTAAAACATTAAAGGATAATGGTTCAGTGCAATGCTACACAATGTGAAAAGCATAATTTTAAAGAAAATTGTTTTTCATTCTCAATTCGGTTCCCCAATTGAAAGAGATGCCACATTGAACTTGAAATGTTTCTCTCTCCAAAGATACTGCTAGGCCTGTTCAGCTTTTCCAACACCTTGTGTTTTATTACGTACAATTGAGTTCCCAGTTGGCTCCAGGGAAGAACTGGCAAAATGAGTTGTGAATCCATGGGACAAAGTACAGGGTGAAGACGCTTTTAGAAATTTGTTACAACGGTTGTTAATTTTGAGGACTACCCTGGTACTCGAGTTATTAAAAGGACTGACAACATATTGAAAAAATTTACATTATCTATATTTTTATTGTTGACTCTCAATTGTTCCTTGGATAATGAAAGATGTTGTGGAACTTGAAAGTATTCAGAAAAGATTTACAAGAACGTTGCCAGGGTTGGAGGATTTGAGCTACAGGGAGAGGTTGAACAGGCTAGGGTTGTTTTCCCTGGAGTGTCAGAAGCTGAGGGGTGACCTTACAGAGGTTTATAAAATCATGAGGGGCATGGATAGGATAAATAGACAAAGTCTTTTCCCTGGGGTGGGGGTGTCCAGAACTAGCGGGCATAGGTTTAGGGAGAGAGGGGAAAGATATAAAAGAGACCCAAGAGGCAACTTTTTCACGCAAAGGGTGGTGCATGGTATGGGATGAGCTGCCAGAGGAAGTGGTGCAGGCTGGTACAATTACATTTAAAAGGCATCTGTATGGGTATACGAATATGAAGGGTTTGGAGAGATGTGCCAGGTGAAACTAGACTGGGTTGGGATATCTGGTCAGCGTGGATGGGTTGGACCGAAGGGTGTGTTTCCGTGCTATACACCTTTATGACTCTATGAGTTATTCCAGGTTAACAGATTTCATTCAGAATATAATCTGTATTAGCTACTGAATATTCTGTTTACCAGAGACTTATTAAATGTCGAATGGGAACAGGTATTTATACACAACATACTATAGTATCCCTTATTTGTCTCACTAAAGTCTATTTGGCTAGCACCGAGAAAATCCAGTATTTGAGGTTTAAGCCAAATAACTGCAGCTCCTACATGCCTGTGAACACAATGATAATACATCTGGAACAGACTCTGAAAGGTCACATATATTTGAGAACTAGAGTATTCACCAGAGCTAAATATTTAATAAACTTATGAGCAGCATTGCATTTACAGCTGCCAAGTTATTTTTTAAAATATTGGCACAAGGTTTCCACTGCAATAATTTAGTTGGAACTTTAATTTTACAACTGGAAATATTCAAAGATGATGTACCTACTAGAAAAGTATAAGTGACCTATAAATATTTCATTGTTTACTGCAGTCTGAAAATTAATGTTAAATTATGGAAAATATACATAATAATGCACAAATTTTCAGACTACTTTGCAGGTGAGATATTGCTGTACTTTTAATTTGTCTTTCTTTTCCAGCAAAAACTTACATTTACTGTAAAGCAGTTCTTAAGCGCCTGAAACTCATTTGCACACTTGTCCTTTCTGAGGTCCTTGCTCCCCTGAGTATTTGCAGCCACACACCTCCCATATGCTGATGCCTTAGAATCAAAAAGGGAGATGGAATAAACTATTACACTCCAGATAAGTATGATAGCAATGAGAAAGATTTTTAATAAAGACTATACAAGAGTAAATAACAAACATACATGGATCATTTAGTAACTGGTTAGCACTGCTGCCTCACAGTGCCAGAGACCTGGGTTCATTTCCACCTTCAGGTGACTGTGTGGGTTTCCTTCAGGTGCTCCAATTTCCTCCCACAGTTCAAAGATGTACCGTTTAGGTGAATTGACTCTGCTAAATTGCCCAGTGTCCAGGGATGTGCAGGCTAGGTAGATTAGCCCTGGCAATATGGGGTTATGGGGGTTGTGGGTCTGGGTGGGATGCTCTACTAGGAGTCAGTGTGGACTTGATTGACTGAACGACCTGCTTCCTCACGGTATGGATTCTATGTAACAAATAATTAAGCAGTTCAGTCAAAGAGTGAGAGAAATAGGCTCAACAGTCCCAGCAAGAGGGGGAAAAAGGTCTGACATGAGATAGCTGAAAAGTTTTCAGAGTAAAGCATCATTCCCTAGGCTTTGCTGACAATATTGTATGGCATGCAGATGTTTCTTTATTTATTGAAAAATAATTGTCTTTCTCTATGTAAAGATTGCACTTTAACCTTTAGAGTCATCAAACTATTTATCTTTAGCCCCCTTTCATTACATCATCTTTCTTGTTAGCTCTAATGGCCAGTCTCCAAACGTATGCTCATAACACCCAGCTCTCCTGACCAGGCCTTTATGCTATCAGGCTGCCTTATTCACGTTGTCTGCGTACATTTTCCTCCAGTTGAACACCGGAGACAGGTAGAATTTTCAGTCCCTCCATGAAATTCACAGTCCAAGGACATCGTTCTCCTTGCAGGACACTGATTGATATGAATAGGGAATCTAAAAAAAGTGCTGTTCAATAAAGCACTTTGCTTCAACCATAAACATCTTAGATGTCACATACATCACCGTCTTCAAGTTAGCAGAGCCCGAAATACCAAAAAAAACTGAAGAGCTGCAGATGCTGGAAAACTGAATCTAAAACAGAAATTGTGGAGAAACGTAGCAGGTCTGCCAGCAACTGGAGAGAAAGCAAGGAGGAGCAACGTTTCGGATCCAGTGACCCATCTTCAGAGCGGACACTTACACCACAGTAGAGAACCAAGGATTATCTTCAGTTCCATTGCACCATCTGTCACTACGCCCACCTTAATCGCCCCCTTTGCTGCAGCAACAAGCTCGTCTTGCTCAAACCCCACCAGACTTACAACCTCCTACCCCGACAGTGGTTTGACTTTATGATTTGGTCCGGATGTGCGTCTTCCACAGTCCAGTCCCAGTCACCTCAGCCCTACTTCGGTGAACTCCACTCCCTCTATCCCCATTTCTACCCATCTCCCTCTCTAGTTAACAGCTGGACGCTCTTCCCCTGTTGACCTCCGTCTGTCAAACGTCCTGCAACACCGAGGACACTTTATAAATCCATGTGTAACTCTGCAGCGAAGCAGATAGTTTCGCGCTCGGTCAGCCAATCGCTGGATGGGATTTAAATGATTTATGTACCGACCTCTGCGGCACACGCTGCCATCAGGTGTGGGAAGCTCCTGAGCTTTTCCCTGGTGCGGCTCCACACTTCCCGCCGGGGCATCGCCCTGGGCGCGGCCATCTTGCCTCGATGACGCAGTTCCGCTTCCGCAATTCTAACCCCACCCCAGGGAACCCAAACGGGTCGAGGGGGAGGCAGCTCATTGGACGGCGGCAGCTGTCAGTCAAAGGAGACGCGAGGATGGCAACGATCGGGGAGAAAGTGGGCTTTGTACAGCGGGTAGGGGGAGGGGGAGATAAACACGGGGGAAGGGGCGGGGGAGATGAGGGCAAGGGATTGGAGGGAAGTCGCGGAGGAGTGTTGCCGGTGGGAGGGGACCGAGGGGGAGGGAGCTGGGAACGGACTAGAGAGAGGGGAATGGTGGGGGCAAGGTGGAGGGGAGTGGGGGAGGGTCTGGGTCTGGGTCTGGGTCAAAGGGGGAGGGACCAGAGGGAGACGTGGGAGATGGAAGGGACTGGAAAGGAAAGTCAAGGGACGGGGATGGGGAAAAGGAGTGAGAGTGTGAGAGGAGGGAGAGGATGGGATTGTGGAGGGTGGTTCACATGGGATGTTGAGATGGGATGAAGAGAGATGAGAGGAGGAGGGATGAGATGGTTGAGGGGAGGAGAGATGGGTTTGGTAGTGGAGGCGGTGAGGTGCAGTGCAGGTGAGGGGCAGGGGTTTATTTCAGATCTTCAGTGTGCATTGTTTTGCTTTCACTCTTATTATCCAAGTTCCTTACTTCAGCCTGTCTGATCTTTGGGAGCAGGTTGCTGTGTGGGCATCCTCAGACTGCTAATCCCAAATTCCTGCAATTTCTTCACCTAAGTTCAGCTATGTGGGGAAGTTCAAATGAGTTCGGGCAAACTTTGCTATAACTAGATTCCTTTTTAAAAAGATTGCACTATCTTTCTTTGCAGCTTCCTATGTTGATGAAAGCAACATCAGATGATGAAGTACCATGTCCTGGATATCTGTTTGAGGAGATTGCCAGTATCCTTGCATAATGCATTTAGGATTCTTTCTGAGATTAACTATGCAGTGTGCCTTTAGGACGCAAAATTGAATCCTGGCAACAAATTGTTTTTGGTTCTAGTAAATTGCAAAATGCAGTCAAACTTGTAAACACTGGAAGAACAACAGGATTAGACTGTTTTTATGTGGATAAAACCACCTTTCAGTTCTCTACTATTCTCCCACAAACAAATGTAATAAAATCCTTCCACTTTGACTTCTTTCTATTCCCTAGCCGCTACTGTCCTGTCGCAGAGTTAAATATAATTACAAATACAGTTATGCTCATCAGCTCTCCATTGTACAGCTCTGTTGCATTGACCCTCCACAGTTCCACTCCTACCTAACCTGATACAGTCACTACATGCCCAGCAATGCTTTCACCGTCCCTTTCTACATAATCACTTCTGGAGTCATCAAAAATTGCACCTTGGTATTGAGAGTTACTTGTTTCCCTTCATGTTTTAGATCAATTGTGACTTCCCGTTGAGAAGATCAAACATGTTGCTTTTGGCTACGAAAACACACTGTCCCCCATTGACATTAATTCCATCACATTCCTTGGTCTCCTGTCCAGGCTAAACAAAACCCTTTTGTCCTGTTCAGTGGTTCATAATCCACTCTTCTGTGTTACCATTTCATTTATTTTCATTTTTGTTTATTTATTTTATTCCCCACCCTCAGACGTTCCACCCATTATATTCTATATGATGGATGAAATCTTTATCTGTGATTTTTGTCATCTTTAAATGAATTAATTCTAATGCTCTCCTAGCTGGCATTACTAAGCACAATTCTCTGTTCACCCATGAGTTGGGTCTACACTGGCTTCCTGTCGCCAAGATATTCAATTTTAAATCCTTTGTTTTGTTTTCTAATCCTGCCATTGGCCTTACGCTGTCCTTCTCTGAAACCTCCTCTGGATTTCCTTACTTTTTGTTACTCTTTCATTGTCTAACACTAACTTTACTACATTCTCCCTGCATTCCAACCACTGTATCTACCACTGCCATCTTTGCATTATCACTGAAGACAGAGATTTTGCCTTGGAAATCCGACTCAAAGCTCTTTTTACTGTCCTTTAAATTTTTTCAACTTGTGTCTTCTCACATAAAACCTTGAACACTTCCTCTTAAATTTTCCCTTGCATTTTACATTCCCTTGTATAAGTTTTCTTTGGACAGTGGTGTTATTTCCTAACAGGATGGAATTGCAGAAATTTCTCTTGAGTCTGTGGGATTGTGTCGGTGCCTTTTGGAGTACCTGTTGGAGCGACTGCAGAGCAACTCCTGTCATGTTAAACTTAAAGTGAGTGACTCTCCTTTTGGCATCATATGTCCTTTGTCCATTGTACTTACAAAGTTCTTAGTTCTGCAGGGAAAACAAATTTGTTCATCTTCATATCATTTAATTTACAAAAATAAACACTTTTGGCAATCAGCAATATAGACAGTAGTCAGTCAACAGCATCACATAACAGGATCAGGTGAGATGTTCATTGCGCTAAGTTTCTCATCTCTGAGCAAAACTTTTGCAGAATGAAGTACCTGTGTCCCCCACCAGTGTTATTTAAAGGGATCATGATCTATTTACAGGTCAATTGCTATGTTGTTTGTTCTAGCAAGTGGTGCAATTTTGAAACTTTCCTATATTTGACTGAAGTTCCAATCACGTACAGGAAGTAAGCTTGCAATTTTTTAAAATTGGTGACACAGTTGGCTGATGGCACCTTCTGTACTGTTATGACTCTGAAATGTAAAAGCACATGGTGAAACAAGTTGATTTTAAATGAAGTGTGGCCTGATACCCTTCCTCTTGTAATTCAGGATAATTGTGAAATTAAGACAAACAATGGGAAGAAAGAGGGGAAGATTTGGGGGGAGAAAGGCTCTCATTGGTAAACCATATCCATCAGCGTCTTTGGAGATAAATGTTAGCACAGCTTCAGTGTTGACTAGTGCCCGAGATATCTGAACCTTGTTCAGGAGGCCAGGACTGAAGTCTGCCAATTTCTTTCTTATTCATTCATGAGATGTGGGTGTTACTAGCTGAACCAGCATTTATTGCCCACCCATAAATGCACAGAGGACAGTTGAGAGCCAATCACATTGCTGTGTGACTGGAGTCACATGTAGGCAAGGCAAAGTCAAGTAAGAATGGCAGATTTCCTTGCGAAAAGACTTTAGTAATAATATGGGTTTTTCCTGACATCGGCATTAGTTTCATGGTCATCATTAAACTCTTATTTCCATATTATTATTGAATTCAAATTCAACCATCTGCCTGTAACCTCAGCTGCCACCATCAAGAGGCATTGCTGTGGCTTTCAAGGTGACTGTAGTTCTAAATTTTTATATGTGCAAAGCTAACTAGTAGAGACATAACCAACATGTCATCTCATAATTTGTATAAGGGTGGCACTTGAACTCCTTGTTTACAATACAAAACATGCATCATCTAATTCCCACTTGCTCAATGCAAACCTGCTTAGTGTACTGGAGAGTTTACTTAGAATAGAACCTTCCCTCTAGGGTAGGGTATTATTAACTCCACGAGCCTTGCTTTGTATACAGCTGTCCTTCTGAACTGAACCACATCTCTAGTGAGCAGTAGGTATATGATAACAGGCAACATATCATCCATGTTAGTTATCGTGGCAGCAGTCATAGTTTCCTTCTACATCAGCACTCTGCCAATAGTATTCCACCTGGCGTGGTAAATCAAAGACTAATGGGTAACAAGGTTACCAACCCATAACTTTGCTCATGATGCCAGTCTGGAACCTCCACTTAAATGTATAGTAGGTATACAACAAGAACATTATAGAAGGTAACATTGACATTCTCATGCAACACTTCTGTCTGGACCACTTTGGAGTAGTTCTGTAGTACTTAGCTGAGCTGGTATCAAGACTTATGGTGATTTGCTGTATGCTACATACGTTGGTCATTATGAGAGAAGAGCATTGTTAAGCACCTGTCGTTCAAGCAGCACCAGAATGAGGAGCAAATGATGGAAGTTGCAACACAGACTGCTCCTTTCTGTCCAGATCTGATGAAATAACTCATGAGCAATGTTAATAATCTCATGATTTGGAGATGTTGGACTGGGGTGTACAGAGTTAAAAATCACACAACACCAGGTTGTAGTCCACCAGGAGCGGCCCTTAACCCCAAAACCGTCCAACATAATTCCAATTAAACCTGTTGGACTACAACCTGGTGTTGTGTGATTTTTAACTTAATAATCTCAGTCTCACTTCCCATTTGTAAATAAGGCCAAGCTGCTGAACAAAGAGACCTTGGAGTGCAGGTTCATAGCTCCTTGAAAGTGGAGTCGCAGGTAGATAGGATAGTGAAAAAGGCATTTGGTGTGCTGTCCTTTATCGGTCACAGTATTGAGTACAGGAGTTGGGAGGTCATGTTGCGGCTCTACAGGTTAGGCCACTGTTGGAATATTGTGTGCAATTCTGGTCTTCCTATCGGAAGGATGTTGTGAAACTTGAAAGGGTTCAGAAAAGATTTACAAGGATGTTGCCAGGGTTGGAGGATCTGAGCTACAGGGAGAGGCTGAACAGGCTTGGGCTGTTTTCCCTGGAGCGTCGGAGGCTGCGAGGTGACCTTATAGAGGTTTACAAAATTATGAGGGGCATGGATAGGATAAATAGACAAAGTCTTTTCCCTGGTGTGGGGGAGTCCAGAACTAGAGGGCATAGGTTTAGGGTGAGAGGGAAAAGATATAAAAGAAACCTAAGGGGCAACTTTTTCATGCAGAGGGTGGTACGTGTATGGAATGAGCTGCCAGAGGAAGTGGTGGAGGCTGGTACAATTGTAACATTTAAGAGGCATTTGGATGGGTATATGAATAGGAAGGGTTTGGAAGGATATGGGCCGGGTGCTGGCAGGTGGGACTAGATTGGGTTAGGATAGCTGGTTGGCATGGACGGGTTGGACCGAAGGTTCTGTTTCCATGCTGTACATCTTTATGACTCTATGACTCTTGCACTATTAGGCCATTCCCACTAACGTCTGCATTGTATATTATAGGGAGTACTGACTATGTGTAGCAATCATTTAAAACAGCAGATAGTGGGGTGTTAGGTGCTATCTGAATTGCAGTGATTGAGCACTGACAGCTCTGCCCTCCATGCAGGAGTTATTTAATCTCCACAATGTTTTGAGAAACTATGTAGCTTAATCTTCCAGATCTGCCATCCATTTCTTTTTTCAAAGCCTGGGATTAATAACCCTGAGTGTTTTTTCCTAATAGGAATGAGTCTGAAATAACACCACGAAGTCCGGTATCCCGTCACCAAGTCACCTTTCATTAACACATGCACAGTACATGCCACTGAGCCGGCTCCTAGAGTGAGCATAACCTCTGACACTCTTAATTATATCTCTCAGCCAGGACTCTCTAATTGGATAAGATTAACAGCCCCAGTCAGCAAATTCCTATGAGATTTGCCTCACTGAGATGATTAGTACATCCCATCTCTTCTAGCTCCTGGGACATAGGCCCATTCCTTTTCCTGTAGCTTCTCCCTGGACAGTTTTTGACAAGGTCCGGTTGCTCTGACGCTGCCTCAGATACTGTGTCATGTACCAGATCGTAGACCGTGTCTTGTGTCTGGAGCATCTCAGCCGAAATTTATTTCCTTCAGACGGTAACAGCATCGAGGTGGTGTCATCTGCCATGTCCTCAGAGGTTTTCTCAATGCTAGGCAGAGAGGGAAAACCCACAGGTTCTGACGGCCTTGCTGGATGTTCTCTGGGGCTGGGTATGTTTTGCTCCTGGATACTGGATTAGTGGTGCTGGAAGAGCACAGCAGTTCAGGCAGCATCCAACGAGCAGCGAAATCCACGTTTCAGGCAAAAGCCCTCATTCCTGATGAAGGGCTTTTGCCCGAAACGTCGATCTCGCTGCTCGTTGGATGCTGCCTGAACTGCTGTGCTCTTCCAATCCAGTATTTGGTTTCCAGCATCTGCAGTCATTGTTTTTACCATGTTTTGCTCCTGTTCTGTTTGTTAGGTTGCAGCTTTCATATGGTCCACATGCTTGTTCAGGACAGTCTCTCCTACCCGAATTTTGTACGTCATGGGACCTGACCTTGTATCAACTATTCCCATGCGTTCAGCACCAAACCTCGTCTCCTGAAGTAAACTGCCTCCCTCGCTTAGAGGCTAGTGTCCAGCATTGGTATTCCTGATGCTTTTCACCCTCCACTCCAAGTCCAGTAAGAGCAGATATAACCCAGTGTGGAGTCTTCTCCCATTAGCAACTTTGCTGGAGTTATCCCTGTAGTTGTGTGAGGGGCGGTCCTATAATCAAATAGGAACTGGGACAGTTTGGTATTTAGTGAAGCTGTAGACTGTTTCTTTAAGCCTGCCTTCAAAGTTTGGACTCCTCTTTTTGCCAGACAATTGGATGATGAATGGAATGGTGTTGTCCTTATATGTCGAATGCCATTTGACTTTAGGAAATATTCAGATTCTCTGCCGGTAAATGATGGCCTGTGACCAACACATCCAGGACTCAGTGTATTGCAAAAGATGCTTGCAGTTTTTCCATCATCGTCCTCCTGTTTGACAAACTAAGTCCATGCACATTCAGCCTCTTTGAATAGGTGTCCACAATAACCAAAAACGTAGAGGCCCATGAAAGGATCTGCATCATCGATGCGTAACCAGGTTCAGGATTTACCCAGCCATTCCCATGAATGTGTGGGGAGCTGTGGGCAGTAATTCCTGTACTTGTTGGCACTCTGGGCACTGTCCCAGCAATGCAGCTCTGTCAGCATCCAATCCTGGCCACCAGACACATCTTCTTGCTAACATCTTCATTTTGGAAATCTCTGGATGCCCTGATAGGGTTCAGCCACTATCTGGCAGCAACCTTTGCACAGCACAATCACTGTTGCTTCCCAAAATAATATGCGAGGTACCACGTTGGTCTGGTCTTGCTGGGTCCAGAAGGGTTTCGATTCTGGTTGTGATGACCTTTTTGCCACTTGGCCTCCGAGACAGTGTTCCAGTTTGTAATTGTATACAGTCAGAATGAGATCCCACCGCTGAACTCGGCCTGAAGCTATGGGCGGCATGGCCCTGTCTTCTTTGCCTATTCTGCAAACTGTCTTGGTTTGATCATTCTTTCACTTTCCGCCACCTGATTACTGCTTCAACTTTTACACATAAGGCAAATGGCACCGTGCAGAATTGTGGAATTGCTTATTGGTTAACATATAAGTTGGCTTTGGCCCCTTTGATAGTTTCTAGACCTTCCTGAAAACCTTCCAGTATTTGATGAGGACTTCACTTCGGCAGCCATTTTCTATTGGAAAATGTTGAGTCAATCAAGCTGAATCTCTCTCAACCACTTTCCGCTCAACAAGCTTAGACCCGAGCCTTTTACTACAATCAGTGGTAACTGAATCAGCTGCTTCTCATAAGAGACCAGAATTGAAGTTATACCCTTAAACTTAATGGGCGGCACGGTGGCACAGTGGTTAGCACTGCTGCCACACAGCGCCAGAGACCCGGGTTCAATTCCTGCCTCAGGCGACTCTCTGTGTGGAGTTTGCATGTTCTCCCCGTGTCTGCGTGGGTTTCGTCTGGGTGCTCCAGTTTCCTCCCACAATACAAAAATGTGCAGGTTAGGTGAATTGGCCATGCTAAATTACACCGTAGTGTTAGGTGAAGGGGTAAATGTAGGGGAATGGGTCTGGGTGGGTACACTTCGGCGGGTTGGTGTGGACTTGTTGGGCCGAAGGGCCTGTTTCCATACTGTAAGTAATCTAAGTAATCTAAAAAATAAACTGTAGGTGTTCCCTGATATAGATTCTCAGCCTGGTCAAGGTCTTATGCAAACTTTAGGATTCGAGCCCAGAGTGAGTTTTATTAATGACTGGTGCTATGGTCACTGAAACAGTCAGACTGGTATCGACCTCCATTACAACTTGGTTGACCATTTAACCAGATGTTTATTTTGTTTATTTTTTTAATCCGAAAGTTGCTAATCAATTTAATTGTTCCAAACCAGCTTTAGGTGGATTTTCCACAGTGTGCACTCTCCGGGATACTGGTCAAAGAGTTCTCTTACTTAATTCAGTCCTAATGGGATTCACTTGCTATCACAAGTCCACATACTAGCAGCAACAACAATGATTGACTGGCCCAGATCCTTGAGAAAATTTTAATCGTTTGGCTGAGGCTTGGCCTTGCTTTGGGGCTTTACTGTGTGCTGACCTGAGGTACCTCTGTTCAGGATATGTCCTGAGTAAGGCTATGCAATTGCCTTCACTCAGTCGGTCTGGTGAGGGTGTCCACTTCTATTGGCACACCCTTGCCATATTTTCTAAGGACAAATCCAGTTGTAGTCCCTATTTGAAGTCCAGTTGGACTTCATCTGGTATGCATTATTGTACAGTCACATGATTAATTCCAGAAACCAAACATTCTCTTAGCACCTCATTAAAGGTTAAACCAAAATCACATTCTTCTGTCAGTAAACTTAACCTCATCAAAAATCTCAATGCAAATTCCCCTCGTTCTTGTGACTTAGAGTAAAACCAAAAGTGTCTCAGAATAGGGGAGGTTGGGGGCTGTAATATTCCTGAGCTAAATCTGCAACTCTTGAAACGTCTGAATATCTGGTGCCTCAGGGAAGGTTAGGCTCCTAATAACTGGAGTGTCCTCAAGCTGTCAAGAGAATTATTTGTTGCTTTTGATCTGCCCCAATGTCATTTGCCTGGAAAAAGTAACCCATTCTGTCCACATACTGGGCCCGTTCTTCAATGGCAGGATTGAGTCAAGCATTCCAAATAGTGGCATGATGACAGAAATGCTTACCCCAACTCAAAGGTGCCTGGTGGAAGTGAATCTCATCAGGGGTGTGTTTTTTTCATTGCTGTTGAAATAACTCCATAAAGGCTGATATCTGTCACCAAGTCACCGTTTATTTACTCGTGCATAGCACATGATACTGACCCAAGGAACGCAGAGCCGGCTTTAAAAGTGAGCAGAGCCCCTGACACTTATGTTCTTTTCTGTCAGCCAAGGCTCCCTGATTGGCACTGTTAACCCGGTCCCATCGCCCTTTCAGTAAACAAACCGATGTTTTGTATTTTTGGTTTGATATTCTTAATTTTATGCTGTGCTGTCTACTGCTGTAGTCCAATGTGTAACTTAGGAAGTTCCATGGATCCAATTCTCTATGCTTTTAAAAATTAAAGACTTAGATCAAGTTTAGTCCTCCTCATCTCTAGTCAATTTCTGTGGATTCTTTGTTTGTGAAACACTTTATTCCACTCCATTGAGATTTTATTTTTCTGTGCCGTAGGACAATAATCAAAGGTTTGCACAAAAGATCTGTTGCTCAGGTTGTGGATGAGGTTAGCTCACTGAGCTGCTGGGTTATCATGCAGACACTTGGTTCCCATACTGGCTAACATAGTCAGTGTGACTTCTGTGACCCGCTGTTGTAGAACAGATGACCAATGGATATACATCCAAAGTACACGGACCCCACCCACACAGACCAGATCCTCAATTACTATAGCAGCCACCCCAAAGTCCACAAACGGAGCTGTGTGAAGACACTATTCAAAACAGGTGTGACACACTGCAACACACCAGAACTGCACATAGAAGAACAACAACACTTACACAATATCTTTGCTAACAACAGATACCCCAATCAGCTTCGTCTGCCGATGCCTGTGCAATGAGGACACCAAGAATACTCTGTACTACCCACACACTGGCCACCCTATCGTACGTGAAAAACGTATCAGAATTAACTACCAGGCTGTTAAGACCAAGAGGTATTATGGTGGCACACCAACCAACAGCGGCACTACACCAACTATTTACCAGGACTAAGGACATCATAGCCACAGCATGCAGGACAAACGTGGTATATAAAATCTCTTACAAACATGCTCTGCATTGGACAAACAGGTAGAAAGCGAGCCATCTGACTTCACGAACACCAACTGGCTACTAAGCAATGTGATCCACTTTCCCTCACACAGACCAAGGGCCCATCAGTTCAACTATGACAGAGTTACTATTCTAGTACAGGCCAGCCAGAGTATTCTTGGAAGCCTGGTTATCAACCAAAAAGACCATCAACAAACACATAGACCCAGTGTACAAACCACTGCAGAGAAGGCCCGTACGTGACACTCCATTCAACAGACCCGACCCAAAAAGAAAGCAAGCAGGACAGAACAATATCACTTCACAGAAGTTGCACTGATGATGTTACCCGGTATGAAACGGCTGCACAGAGCCATAGTCGTAGAATCATAGTGAGGTACAGCACAGAAACAGACCCTTTGGTCCAACTCGTTCATTTTGATCAGATATCCCAACCCAATCTAGTCCCACCTGTCAGCATCCGGCCCAAATTCCTCCAAACCCTTCCTACTTATCAACCCATCCAGATGCCTTTTAAATGTTGCAATTGTACTAGTCTTCACCACATCCTCTGGCAGCTCATTCCATATACGTACCACCCTCTGCATGAAAAAGTTCCCCTTGGGTCTCTTTTATATCTTTCCCCTCTCACCCTAAACCTATGCCCTCTAGTTCTGGACACTCACACCCCAGGGAAAAGACTTTGTCTATTTACCCCATCCATGCCCCTCATGATTTTATAAACCTCTGTAAGGTCATTCCTCAGCCTGTTGCGCTGCAGGGAAAACAGCCCTAGCCTATTCAGCCTCTCCCTATAGCTCAAATCCTCCAACCCTGGCAACATCCTTGTAAATCTTTTCTGAACCCTTTCAAATTTCAGATTTTAGTGTGGTGCTGGAAAAGAACAGCAGGTCAGGCAGCATCTGAGGAGTATGAAAATCAATGTTTCTGACCGGAGCCCTTCATCAGGAATGGGACTCTGGAATCTAAGCTCTGGTTTCCAGCATCTGCAGTCCTCACGTTTGCCTTTCAAGTTTCATAACATCCTTTCAATAGGAAGGAGACCAGAATTGCATGCAATATTCCAATAGTGGCCTAACCAATGTCCTGTGCAGCCACAACATGATCTCCCAACTCCTGTACTTAATACTCTGATCAATAAAGGAAAGCATACCAAACGCTTTGTTCACTAACCTATCTACCTGTGACTCTACTTTGAAGGAGCTATAAACCTGCACTCCAAGGTCTCCTATGACTCCCTATGACCTCAGCAATACTCCCTATGACCTCACCATTAAGTGAATAAGTCCCGCTAAGATTTGCTTTCCCGAAATGCGGTACCTTGCGTTATCTAAATTAAATTCCATCTGCCACACCTCAGCCCACTGGCCCATCTGATCAAGATCCTGTTGTAATCTGAGGTAACCTTCTTTGCTGTCCACTACACCTCTGATTTTGGTGTCATCTGCAAACTTGCTGACATCCAAATCATTTATTTCAATATGAAAAACCCACAGCTCGGTGAGCTAACCAACTACCACAATAATCAAAATTGAGTACAGTATTCTCCGCGTGGCATTGCCAAGGTCTAATATAATTCATTGATTATTTCCTTACTTGCTTATTCTTTCAAAAATGCACCACCTCTCACTTTTCTAGCTTAAATTCTATTTACTGTGTTTCTGCCCATCTGACTGTCCTGTAGTTTGAGACTTTCCTCCTCACTATTTCTCATACTACCGATTCTTGAGTTATTTGCAAATTTACTATTCATACCTCCTACATTCGTGTCCTAATAGGTGTTGGCACTTGATAAATAATCAAAATTCTTGCCCCTTTTCCTTGATTTTAATCCTGTGTTATTTTTAAATGGTACAACATGTTCAACTTCGTTGTTCTGGAATGTCTGCATTCCTCCAATTCTGGCTTCTTGTGAGTCCTGATTTCTATCATGATATCATTGATGGCCACGTCTGGATTTGCCTAAGTAGGCCTTGAGTTCTGAAATTCCTTGCTAACCTCTCTGCCTCTTAACCTCTCACGTAAGAAGTTCTGAAAATCCTACCGCTTTGATCAGGCTTTGGTTATTATGGTTGATTTCTGTTTCTGTGGTCTTATGTAAAATAAAATCAGAAACGTAAAGCGCTTTGGAAGACTTTACTTTGTTAAAGGCACTTTATAAAAGTGAATTGTTGTTTTTGGATCAACGATGCGAGAATTGCTGTGCATATATTTTGTGTTCATTCTGTGAAATAGACAATGGATTGAGGAATATTTAATTTGTATGCTCTATCTTGCTTCTTTTGAATGTTTGGATATTTTAAATTGAAAATCTGGCAGATCACTCATAGTAGCACTTGGGTTTTAAATTTATGGAAGGTGTGAATTTTAGTGCTATTTTGTTTGAAGTGTTGCCAATAAAATAACACTTGAAAATTAGAAAGCAATATCATGAAACAAAGGAAGTATGTAGTTGTTGCTGAAAGCCGAACTAAATAGGTTTCTCGACTTTCAACAATCTCGCTGAAATTATTTTCCATGGTTATCTGGTAAATACAGTTAAGGGGAAGCTGATAAATAAGTTGATTTCAAAATTCTTGCAAGACAGTACTTTGGTGTGTAGAAAGTTTGTTATAAATTGGCTGTGTAATGACTGAGACGTGTCATAATTTGGCTGCTGCATAAAAGCCAGACAGGGTGTTAATCCCAAATAAAATAAAGGGTATATTCTTGCTGGTTTATGGCAGTTTCAGTTGCACACCGAAAATTCGACAAAAGGTTCTATTGTGCTGTGTTAGAGACTTCCTGGCTTACTTTCAGAAAGCAGTCTGCTCTATCTTTGTGCTTATTGATAGGTTCTCAAGATATTGCGGCATGTCTGTAATCATGGTTCACCTCAATTTACTCTGGAACTTCGGAGGAATACTACTCTTATTCAGGAGGTGACAGGTAGGAGTTAATAATAGCTGGTAAACTGATATTTGATGTTAATTTAATTTGATTTATTGTCACCTACTGAGACACAGCGAAAAGTATTGTTTGTATGGGTAAGTGCCATGCTCGATATGAGGTCAAGAGAGACAGTCTTGAACAAATATGTGGACCACATAAAAGCTGAAGCCTTGCAAAAACAGGGCAGGAACAAAACATACCCAGCCCCTCAGAACATCCGACAAGGCTGTCAGAACTCATGGTTCAGCACCTAGTGCCAAAGAAATGTCTGTGGACGAGATGGGCACAACTGATGTTGCAGCGTTGAAACTGTCACTGCCTGAAGAAGAATAATTTCTTCCTAGACGTTCTGGGCACAAGAGGTGGGCTGCGTTCTAACGCACGCTGCCAATATCTGAGGCAGAGTCGGAGGAACTGGACTTGGGGGAGAAAACACTCCAGAAAACGTTACAGGAAAAGGAACTGTCACAGGATTTACAGGAGAAGGGGTGGAGTGAATGGAACAAATTAAGCCAGATGGATCTCATAGAGTATCAGTTCCTGATTGGGGCTAATAACCTGGTCCAATAAGGCTCTCCTGGCTGGCAAATAAAATGGAATATGAAGGATTTTGTTCATTGTAGGATCTGGCTCTGTACTAGCTTGGTCAGTGACTTCTAATATGCATATTTAAATAAAGTGTGACTATGTGACAGGGTACCGGCTTTCGTGGAGTTACTTCACTGCCTTTAGTTGTCAGTGCCAAAACTCTGGAATTCCTTGCTTTAAGTATTGCATTTTAAATTTTTAAATTTATTTTTAAGTGTGGGCTAAAATAGAAAATGGACAATTTCAAAACCAAGGACTGTGGAAGGAGTTGCTGCACTTTTGAAAAGAGTTACTAAAACCCATCGTGATGCATGTGTAGGGTGAGATCTGACTGGCAAGAGATTATAATGTTTCCTCAGTGTTTTATTCCCTAACCTATAACATCAATATTTTTCTGTCTATTTGTGCATGTCAAGATTTTAAAAGGGATTTAACTAGTTGAGCTGTATGTTGATTGCTCCTTGTCTTTTTCTTGTAATTAGTATTTATTTGTTAGCAATAAATAGCAGTTCTTAAAAGCATTGTGTCTTCTGTTAACTTGATTCCATCAGACAGGTAAATAGAGGACTTTGCTTATTTTGACTAAGCCATTAACTCTTGTGGTGACCTTTGAGTAGTGGGTGCCGAGTATCAGCACACTCTCCCAAATGAGTCATAACTTTCACTGAACTCCCAACATCTAAATCTCCCCCTTTGGCCAAATATTTGATCACCTGTCCTAATATCTCTTTCATGTGCCGCTGTCAAGTATTTGTTTGATAATACTTCTGGAAAAAACTTTGGATGTTTTCAAGGTGTGATATAAATGCAAGTTATTTCTGTTTTATGTAAAATTCTGCTTGTATCTGAGAGAAGTAAGATTTGCGACACCGTTTCAGTAAATATAACACTTCCGTCATCACCATGTATGCTGTTTTCACTGGCAAGACTGATCACCAGAGGTGGCAGCACAGTTGAATATGGTTGTGAGTTGCCTGAGATGACCTCAACAGTGACTGGGTCCCATGAAGACTCTGTCATCCAATCCAACATGGACTAGGAAACCTCTTGCAGATTACCATTTACTGTCCCCTCCTTCCTCCTCAGCTAAGAGTCAGTGTTCCTCCAGGTTGAACACCAATTGGAGGAAGAATGGAAATTGGCAAGCGCACAGATTATACCCAGGATGGGGGAGTTCAATGGGTATCACAAAGAGTCCATTATGGACTAAGCTGGTTGAGTCCTAAAGGACATGGCTGTTAGAGTAGGTCTGCAAAAGTTCTTATGAGATCCAACAAGAGGGGAAATATCTACTTGACCATAGTGCTTGCGATCTGTAAATAACCATAATGATAGTAGTTACTCCTGTACCATTTTTGTGGAAGCTGAGTCCCATCTTAATATTGAGGATGCCTTCTGTCATCTCAGATGGCTATATCCCTGTGCTGATTGAGATTGATTGCAACCGATGTAACAATTCTGGCAATGGGGATAATCAGCAATATAATTGTATAAAACCATAATCCATAACCTCATGGTCTGGTATATCCCACTTTATCATTATCATCAAGCTGTTGTATCAAGCCTGATTCAATGAAAATTGCAGGAAGACATTCAAGGATCGGCACCAGGCGTACCTAAAAATGAGAGATCAATCTATTAGCTGCAACACCAGAATGCATGCAGCAAAAGTAGGATGTGACAGGCAGGGAAAAGTAATACCACAACCAATAGATCTGATCTAAGTTCTGCAATTCTGCCAAATCAAATTGTGAACGCTGAAGGCAAGTGATGAAGGAAATACGAATATGGTATTGTTAGTGAACAGTATAATTAAGGGATTAAATACTTTTCTGTGCAGGTTCTGTGACTGAATCCCAAAGCCTGTGTTGTTTGCCTTCTGCCAGAATTAAGGACATCTCCTCAGGGTTAGAGAGGAACTTGGAGAGGGAGAGCAGGGATCCAGTTGTATTTGTCCATGTCGGTACCAACAACATTGATATAACTAAAAAGGAAACTCTGCTGAATTTTGAACAGTTCGGAGCTAAGGTAAAATGTGAATCTCCAAAATAGTAATTTCAGGATTACTACCTGAGCCATGAACTAACCGGCAGAGGATAATTTATGTCAGGGAGTTGCATGTATGGTTTAAAGAGGGATGTGGTAGAAATAGGCTTCAGATCTAGGTCACAGGTACCAGCACTGGGTAGGTGGGAGCTGTTCTCATGGTCTGGGCTTCACCTGAACTGCTCTAAGACCACTGTATGGTGAATTGAATTTCTAGGTCTGTAGAGAGACTTTAAATTAATGTTGGGGGTTGGGGAAAGTTAAAAAAGGGGATAAGTGAATTTACAAGCTGAAAGAATATGGCGACTTTACAGGGCATCTGCTGGCGATGATTTCAGAGTGGGACAAGAAGGAAGAGTGTACAAGCATTAAAAAAACAGCAAATAGTGTCAGAAGGGGGAAAGAAGGCAAATGAATGATTCATTATTTAATTATGCACAGTGTTCTAAACAAAATTAATAAATTAACAGCACATTTAGAGGTTAATTGGTATAGATCTCATAGCCATTATGGTGACCTGGTTACAAGGAGACCAAAACTGGGAACAAAATATCAAGATATTTCAAAAGAACAGCCTGGAAGGGTAGAGGGGTAGCTTTGTTAGTAGGAAATGCGATAAGTATGATGACATGAAATTATCTCGAATCAAATGATGTGGAATCCAGAAGGATAGAGGTAAAATCACCTAGAATATACTGAGTAAGAATATGCTGCTGGGAGTAGTCTATAGGCCCTCTAAAAGTAGCTGTATTCTAGGACAGAGAACAACAGGAGATTGAGGTTATTTAAAAAGACAATACTTTAATCATGGTGACTTTAATCTTTATTTAACTAGATAAATAAAAGTGGCAAAGGTCAACAAGGAGAAATCTTCATAGAGTGTATTTGGACAGTTTCTGAGAACAATATACAGTATCTCCAACTAGAGATCAGGCTGTATTGGATCTGATAATGTGTGATAAGGCATGTTTAGTAAACAATCTCGGAGTAAATGATCCTCTGGGGAACAATCTTGATAACATGGTGCAGTTTAACATTTGGTTTAAGAGTGAGAAACTTGGTCTGGACACAATTGTGCTAAACAATAAGGATGAGGGCAGAGGTGGCTGAGTAGACTGAGAAGGGAATGGAGTAGAAAAGAGTTGATGAGCAAGGCAGACGTTTAAACAAATAGTTCCTGACTTGCACTGATTTATCCCTGTGAGGAAGAAGGGTTCTAGCAAGAGGATGAACTGACCATGGTTAACCAAGATATGTCAAGTTGAAAGAAAAAAAAAATGCAATGTGGCAAATATTACTGGTATACTAGAGGATTGGGAAAGTTGTAAGAATGAACAAAAGATGAGCAAATAAAAGAGAAAATAAACTGAGGACAAATTAATATGAAAACAGACAGTAAGAGCTTCAATAAATGTATATAAAGGAAGAGAGAGATCAAAGTGAATATTGGCCTTTTAGAGAACAGGGCTGGAGAAATAATAATTGGGAACCAGGAGATGGCAGAGGAATTGAATAAGTACTTTGTATTAGTTTTCATGGTAGACTATATTTAATAACTTTGCAAAAATGCTAGATAATCAAAGGCTAAAGGGTGGGTTGAGGGAAAGGAAATAATCACAATAACTATCACTAGAGAAAAAGTACTGGGGAAAGTAATGGAGCTAATGACCATCAGGTCCCCTGGATATGATGGGTTTCACCCTAACATTTTAAAGGAACCAGATACAGAGATAGTGAAGGTAATGTATTACTCTTCCAAGTATCTTTAAATCCAGGAATGCCTCAGAGCATTGGAAAACTATTAATATAATATCTTTATTTGAAAAGGAAGGGAGATTTAAAAAACTTAACTATTAACTATCTTAACATCTGTCATTGGGAAAATAATAGGATCTCTTATAAAGGGTGCAATAGTAAACCATTTAGAAATACATAATACAATCAAGAAATCTTCATGGCTCGATGAAGGGGAAAATCATGCCTAAGGCATTTATTAGTGTTTCTGAAGGAGGTGGCAAGCTGGATTGATCAAGACAGATGGGTAGATATAATACATTTGTGAATCCAAAAGGCATTCTATAAGATATTCTCCATAAGGCTCTTTAAATAAGATGAGAGCCCTTGGTATTGGAAGTAATATATTCATTTGGATGGAGGGCTAGTTAACTATTAGAAGACAGAGAGGTGGGATAAAGGGGACATTTTCAGGAACTTATGGAATGCCACAGGGATCAGTGCTGGGGCCATAGTTACTTACACTATATTAATGACTTGGTGACAGAAGTGACTGTACTATTACCAGGTCTGTAGCTGAGATAAAAATAGGAAAGCAAATAATCAGGATAATGCAGAGTCCCTCAGGACTCCAGTATCACAGTTGAACTTTTCAGTCAATTTGTTTGTATACTGCAATCTTGATCTTGACAACATTCCAGGAATTCCATTGAAGATTTGTGTTCTGAATCTAACTGATCCAAGCTGATCAATTTCAGTTACAACATTAGCATTTACTGAATCGTATGGAAAATTGCCCAGCTTTATGCCTGGACTCGATGGCTAGAAAAAACTGGAGAAATCCAACCTGGTTGATTAGCACCCTGTTAATCTGCTCGCATTCATCAACAAAGTGATGGAAAGTCTCATTGACAATGCTATCAAGTGGCACTTACTCAGCAATACCTTCGTTAGTGATGCTCACTTTGGGTTCCACCTATGCAGCTCTTGACCTCATCACAGCCTTGGTCCAAACGTAGGCAAGGACAGCTGAAATCAAAAGGTGAGATGAGACTCAGTTTTTGTCACATCGAGGCACAAGGTGACTGAATGTGACATCAAGGAACCCTAACAAAACTGGAGTCAGTGGAAATCAGGTAGAAAATTTTCTATTAGTTGGAGTCATACATTACACAAAGGAAGATGGTTATCATTATTGGTCAATCATCTCTGCCTCAGTACATTTGTTGTACTTCGAAAAATTAATACAGCAAAGATCAATACCAAAAGCAATTTTTTTCAGATATAATAAGTGTGCGTCTGTAAGAAGTAGTACCTGGATAGCATCCAGACTTGGGCAGTTAAGGGACAACTAACGTTTGCACCATGCAAATCATGGATAATAATTATTTTTGAAAAGTTTTCAAAAAACACTTCCCTAACCTTTAATATTACAGAATTATTGTAAAACCATCCATAAAGTCATAATAAACATTGTTTAGTGCTTCCACTGCAACAAATTCAACCAATTCTGAAGTATGAATGCAAATCCACAATCTATTTATTTCAGACATTTTTGCCATTTTTCTGTGTTCTAAAGAGTTTGCTAATACGGAGATTTATAATTAGGATTCCTGACTAACAAGAGAGAGATGCGTAAGTTATTCTAAATTAGAAACCAAACTTGTTCAGTCACATCAATACAGTCGCTGCAAAAACAGGTCAGAGGCTGGGAATTCTATGGTGAGCCACTCACCACCTATTACCCCAAAGCCTGTTAACTATCTACAAGACTTAAATAATCAATCTGATAGTATACTCTCTATTGGCCTGGATGAGTCCAATTCCAGCAAAACCTGAAGCTTGACACCATCCAGGAGAAGCAATCCTTTGATTGATTCTCTATCCATCACCTTAAACATTCACATCCTCTGCCTCTGACACACATTGGTAGTAGTGTATACCATCTACAAGACTCACTGCAGCAACTCACCAAAGCATTTTTGACAGCATCTTCCAAATCTGTCACCTCTATTATCCAGGAGGACAGAACAGCAAATGTACCATCTGCAAGTCCCCTGAAGCTACTCACAGGGCTGACTTGGAAATATTTCACAGTTCCTTCAGTGCCGCTGGATCAAAATTCTAGAACTCCCTTTGTAACACCACAGTAAAGTATCTACATTAAGTATACTGTAGTGATACAAGAAGATGGCTCACCCCACCTTGTCAAGGGCATTTAGGGCTTGGCAGTAAATGGTCTCCAAGCATACTGATGTCCATATTCCTCTGAATGAATAATTATGAAAACAAAATCCTGCCGATGAGCAGAACATCTCAATCTAACCTCCACCTGTATGTTGTTCATTTAAAATGATTCTGATGATTTGAAGAGGAAGAGAGGAGGTGTGTCAGGGAAGATATTTTTATCAGAAATTGTAAGTTCACAAAAAATGAAGTATTTTCCATGCCTTCGTCAGAATTCAGTAGGTGACTGAATTCAATGTATGAAGACATTCTGTAGGAATGAACCAAAGTTTTCTTAAAGCAATGCTAATAAGACAATGATACAATTTTACCTTCTGTCTTCTGCAAAACCTCCATGAAACTTCTGGTGCCCCTCCTTTAGAGTTATTCTGAAGATTGTGTGGTGGAACACAAATTACATTCTAAAATATGATTATCTCGACTTCACAGTTTAGCTAAATTAGATCTTTGAATCATAATGAGTTGTGGATGAGATCATAATTGCATCTGTTATGACTGTTGATTGCAATACAAAGGAGTTTAGCAATATTACCAGATTAAACAAATAGGCCAAAATGTCTTGTAAAAATATGCATGAAGACAGTTTTATTATGATGATAGTTCTATTATGAAGATAGTTGCTGTTGAGTAAAGGCTTAGAACAAACAATGATGTTGTATGAAGTAAGACTACGACTGTCAAAGGACAAAGAATGCATCATGTAGCATAAGATAAGAATGTGGAAGGATTTTAAAAAAGGTAAGTCATGATGCTCAATTAGAATGTACAGCCTAGACATTTAGTACTCATTGTCAAAAGAAGGTAAGTTGGAGAAAGGAATAGACCAGCAAACCTTTTTTAACAAAAGCTGGAGTCAGTGGATGCAACTTATGAAGATCACCTCTTTAGTATTAGAACAGAAAAAGGAAAGAATAGTGTAATTGCAACGCCATAGCAAATTTGAACTAAAGGTTAAATTAAGTATGAAATAAAATTACTTTATTAGGTGGACATTGGATATAACAGTTGGATGCCAGAAATAGTAATAATCAGAATTTTACTTTGACAATATTTTTGAAAGACATTAAGCAAAATAGGCTTTCAGCAAATATTGAAAATAATGAGTTGTTTGGTTGAGAAATGAAGGAATAACAGCTCATTGAAAAGGAATGCCAGCCTATTATTGATCCTATTGATTATTAGTAACTGAACAAAAATAGGAAAATGTGAAAAATGGTTTTGGCTGTTAGGAAGTTATTGATATATATCAGTTCGAATTTGAATCCACCCTTAGGTGCAAGTTTAGGAGTGATCATTGATCACATGGGCAGAGGGTGTGCTGTGGGCACCTGGTCGCCTTTCTGCTTCGCTGTGATTGAGCTGAGGGCAGGAAAGGTAGTGGGCAGCCTTCTCACCTGGAGACCAATTGAGACTGTTAGGTGGCCACTTAAAGACCTTATTAAACAGTGATGGATAGAAGAGTCACCATGTGGGGAGATAGCCGAGTAAATCTGATGGGTCTACCTTTGGCCTAATGATAGAGAGTGTGGGGAGAATGGTTGAGAATGAAGCACCCTATCTATATCTAATTGAGAAGGCCAGAATTATTACTTGCTTCTAAACTTCCATCATCCCTGCCACTGCTAACCCAACCACACTCAGCTTCATCTAGAAATCCATGGTCAATGAATTCTGCAAGCCTGAGTATTTTGCCAGCGTTAGCCACCACTCCCGTTGGCACTGCTGGTACTGGAGAGCTGCTGCTGCCTTCTAATAGGCATGCAGCACTCGGGGGTGAAATGTCTGCATTGCTCAGGACTTAATTGTGTGGGAGACCCAACATTAACTGGTTAGGTTTGTAATTACCTCGAAACAGAGTTTGCCCTTCTAAAGGTAATTTTCCAACTGGTAGGCAGAACACCCGTCGTTTCTATTATGTACAATATAACTGTTTATAATCATTTTTATATTCCATTCTGGCTGTTGAAAAATATTTGAGGATTGACTTTACAGCCCAATATTATCAAACGAGAGTCGAAAAGTATGGCGCTGGAAAAGTACAGCAGGTCAGGCAGCATCTGTGGTGCTTTTCCAGCACCACACTTTTCAACTGACCTCCAGTATCTGCAGTCCTCACTTTCTCTCATTATCTAAAGAGACAATGTCAAAGTACCTTATTTCATTGTTTTCAGTGAAGATTTCAGAATGTCGATGCTCAAGTTTGTTTCAGACACCACAAATCCCTTTTCCTTACCTGGCAATATATTTTTAATAGGTTTTTCATGGTTTAAGTTAGTCCTTGATAAATAGCTAAATATCTAGAATAATTTACATGCCTAATTTTAAAATTAATATATATCATTTGAAACCGAGAAGAAAATTGTTATAAAATGTTTACAGTTTTCTTCATGAGGAAAGCAATGACTCACTCAGCAATGTTTTAAAGGTTGGTCTTATTCATGAAATAAATTTCATGCCCTGACTGTTTTCTGTCCTGTAGCTTCTGATTATTTATTGCATTTCTTTCCTGCTAGTTTTTAGTGGGCCTCCAGATGTGCTTCATGGAAATGCCCTATATCAGAGGGTCCGAACAACTGCTGAGGTATTTACTTTCTTAAGTCTAGGTCCAATCATTTTAAATGTTTTCAAAAGTCTGTTGTTCGGAACTTGGAGAATATCAGTTCTATGCGGTGCTTCTTAATTTATGCTACATGTTTTGAGAGAGGTACAGAAAATGGGTTCTGGAGTCCCTGAGACCAGTGATTAATGTCTACTTTTCCCTTGGCAGGATTTAGCAAATTTGTTGTTCTCTGATGCTTTGCCATATCAAGCCTCATCCAATTTGTCCCCTTCCAGATCATATCTGCAGACAGGTAAATCTTGTTCATAAATTTGGCAAGATATACAAGCCCTCAAATCGTTTTATAATTCGTCTTACATATTCTTGCATTGAAATGATACTGTATTAGAGTCTTCAGTCAACTAATTGTAAATATTTGGTGTAGTCAAGTCCACAATCTATATGAAAGCGAAAAACTTTGCAAGAGTGGAGGTCTGAAATTAAGACAGAAAGTGCAGGAGAAGCTCAGCAGGTCTGGCAGCATCAGTGGAAGAGGAACGAGTTAATGTTTCAAGTACACCTTGATTTCTTTTTGCAGCGTAATCACGGGGAACTGGTTATTTTTAAAGTAAGGATTCTTATGGGCCATATGTGATATGTAATAGGAACATAGAAGCAAGAGTCGGCCACTCAACACATTGAGTCTGATCTGCCATTTAGAATGATCTTGACAGATGAATGTTTTTACCCACACTATCCTTACAACACTTGATATCAATTATACCCAAAACTTTTTCAACCTCTAAATATGATCTAAAACTTATCTTCCACACACTCTGGAGTAGAGAATTCAAAAGATTGACCACGTTTTGAGTAAAAGAAAGTTTTCCTTTCTTTGGTCCAAAATGGATTCCCTCCCAACAATTATTTTTAAGCCCCTGGTTCTAGGCTCCCCAGTCAGGGGAAACTTCTTGCCTACATCTACCCTGTTTATTCTTTTAATATTTTGTAGGTTTCAATGAGATCACCTCTCATTGTTCAAAACTCTGGAGAATACTGGCCCAGTTTGCCCAATCTCTCTTCACAGGGCAGTTCCATCACCCCAGGAAAAAATCTGATGAACCTCAATTGCACTCCCACTATGATAATATCTTTCTTCAGATAAGAAGGCAAAAACTGCGCACAGTACACCAAGTATGGTCTAATCAGTTTCGCATGCACTCCTGAACTCAGTAGTAAAGGCTAACATTCCATTCGCTTTCTTAATAGTTTGCTGCATCTGCATGTTAGCTGTCAATGACTTGTTGACAAGGACACCCAAGTCCCTTTGCAGATAATTCCTATTGGTGATAATTCCTATATATATATATATATATATATAGGTTGGTGATGTCATTTCCTGTGGTGGTCACTTCCTTTTTCCTTTTCTCAGGGAGTGGGAGATGGGGTCTAACTCGATGTGTTCATTGATAGAGAGGTCCGATTGGAATGCCATGCTTCCAGGAATTCTAGTGTGTGTCTTTGTTTGGCTTGAGCGAGGATGTTTGTGTTGTCCCAGTTAAAGTGATGTCCTTCCTCATCCATGTGTAAAGATACTAGTGAGAGAGGGTCATGTCTTTTTGTGGCTAGTTACCCAAGTACAGTCATGCCAGCTCAGCTAACATGTACAAAATGCTTTCATAATTCCCTTCATTTAAATTTAACACTCTTGCTTCAGATTGAACTACCTCATTTTCAAACGTTATGTAAAATTATCTCCTAATGTGGTCACTCATCCCTAAAGATTATTTTATAACCTGATTACTAATTACTTATTAATTAATTATAAATGGTCACATTTTCATTACATAATACTGGTTCCAAAATAGTCTGTTTGCTACTCAGCTCTTCAAAATGCTGCTCTAGAAAACCAGCCTGAGACACTCCAAAAACCTGGGCTCCCCAAGTGTAATTTGTTTGTTCATTCTATGCACAGATTAAAGTCACCGATAACTATGTTGTACATGCTGTAAACTACAATGTTGGAAATAAATCAGCTTTTCTCATTTTTTAATACCAAAAAGAACTTTACGCACGCAAAAATCAGTTTTTGTCTTCTCCAGTGATTTGCCTTTCATTCATGGAGATGTTAGCTTAGTTCATTAGATTAATTTACTAAATGTCAGATGCTGTGGCATTAGAGCTTTAGTGCATCAGGATTCACTAAAAATTCCAAGACAAGCTCATGAATTCAGTACTGGAGTTTGTTTATATGAATTTTAACATTTTGGCACCACACGGCGCTGCCTCAGTTGTGGTTCCATTTTGCATGTTAAAAACATTTTAACAAGTGCAATATCCAAAGGCTAGAAGATTGTATCCCAATATTACCAAATGTTTTTCAAAGTATGAAATTAAGCCAAAGAATTTAAATGGACACTATTATAGACCATCTGCAGTTCTATTTTGGCTTTTCAGACATAGCTCATTGAGCTTGTGGCTCATGTGTTTCGTAAGCAGTCTTCCTGAGGGAGAGAAGTTGAGAAAACATTCTGTGACCAGTGGGTGCAAGATTGCTGGACTATTCCTCCCAGTAGATTGTTCTAACTTGGTGAAATTCTGCTAAGAGCGTAATGAGCTGTATATTATGAAATTCGTTTGACTTTTCTGTAACATTTTAGATTGAAAGATTGGAAACAAAAAAAACTCAGAAGTAGAATGGAGATAAGCAAAAAAGGGATCAGAAGTAAAGGCAAAAGTTTCTTTTTTTTTTGTTTATGAGCAACACCATAAGAAATTTACTGTTTTTTTTATTTATCTTAAACAGTGGAAATTGTGGCAACTTATTTTTCATATGGGCAAAACTGACATGATTTTCTGATGAGTTTCTAAATTTTGGTCTATTCTAATGCATCCATTCACTCTAATTTAAACAATGTCAGAATCTATAAATTACTGTTTAAACTTAAATTGTTCACTGTTTTTAATAATCTAAAGGGGATCAAAGTTTATAGGAAGAAGGCAGGACAATGGGTTGAGAAATATGTCAACCCATTGAATGGCGGAGCAGACTCAGTGGGTTGAATGGTTTATTTCTGCTCCTGTATCTTGTGGCCTATATTTTCACAGCTTTTAGAGTTATTTTAATCAACTTGTTGGGACATTTTATGACACTGCTCTGGAGCACTTGGGACTTGAACCCAGGCCTTCTGGTAGGAATATTGTTACTGCACCACAAAAGCCCTTCTGCGGTTGTATAGAAAGTTTTAATCAACCTGTTCAGACATGTCCTCTCACAATGCTGGAGCAGGTTGGACTTGAACACTTCTGACCCAAAAGCAGAAACATCATCACTGTGTCACAGCCATGTTCTCTCTAAGTTGAATGGCCGTTTAGTGTGCCCCATTGACTTCCACTTCCAAAATTCATTGTCACACAGCCCCTGGAGTCTGTGCAGCAGCAGAAATTGGAGGGAACATAAGCTACAAGCTCCTGTGCAATTATTTCAATCAACCTGAATGGAGAATGTCTGGTACATATCTGGGATAGGTGGACTTGAAACTGGACTTACTGGCTCAGAACTAGGGATACTACCTGTACATGATGAGCCCTTGTCTACTTGTTTATTTTTAAATTAGATCATTAAAGTTAATATGATTTGTAAAGAAGAATTGTCTCACTTTGATATTAACTAAGACTCCAACTTTGAGGAATAACAATTCTAGTTGCAGATGAGGTTTGCTTAGGGTAAGCTACCTGGTAAACAAAAAAAGAGTTAACATAGATAAAAGCCAAAAATGCTCAAAATGTGTAGCAGACCCACCAGAGTTTGTGAATGCTTTTATATCTGACTTCCAGGATTTGTAATATTTTGCTTTTGAGTTGACATGAAACTTAATTTTCTTGTTGCAGATTAGTGCCTTATTTCAAAATATTACCAATGCATGCTTTCCTTCTTCCCTTCATTCTTAAGTTGTAGAAATCTACACACTATAATACTTCCTCCTTTATCACTTTTTTGGGACCTTATGACTTCCACCTTGCATACCTTTGCAAACTTAAGCCAATTCTGACATCTTCTAAGTTCCTTGATTTATATTGCCATCTTTCTTTGTTCTTTTGAACCTTACTGAAACTGTGAATTCTGCTAATTGATTATTCATCTTTCTCAGTAATGAGCAAGATGTTGGGTAATGGCACATTTTTATATGTAATGGCTGAATCCAAAATCAACTTGCAATTAATTTTATACGTTTCTTTGATATTTAATGTATATAATTAATAATGAATGCACATTTTCGCTCCTATTATCTTTCCTATTTCTTAATTGCTCAGAGTTCTTCCCCAAAAGTTGGTATTGTAGGGGTTTGGCATCTAATAATTCCACGGTCGGAAACTGAAATTGTTTAACCTTTGCTTTTTTTAAACAAAGCAATTTTCCATAGATTCTTTAATTTCCCGATTTCTCGTCATACTTAATTTATTACAATTCAACTAAAAGCCTCATTGAGTAAAAATTGATCCAAGTTTAAGATATTTTAAGATCAAATGCTAAACTCAGTATTCTGAATATACTCTTATAAGTACAGTGCAATGCAAAGTTTAGTGGAATTAATTGGCAAGATAAGTTTTGATTTTTCTTTTCTATAGGAATGGGTTCAAGTCCTTCATCTGGCACAACGATGCAAGGCTTTGGGAACACAGCAGGGAAAATTCTTTCAGGTAAGTGCAGAAACAGATTGCTGCAGATTACTTCAGCCTTATCTAAAAGAATGCAGTCAGCAATTTAATCATGAATTATACATTCTCCTGTCTAGGTTAGGATATCCTGGCGTAGGCTCCATTTCTTGATTTTTCAAGATGCCATTTGATGATAATTGGATTGACGCTAAACTTGAAAATATCATATCTTTCTGCAGTAATCTTAACAGTGCCATTGTAAGCACATTAATTAGCGTAATAATTAATGTGCTGACCCCAGGAATGGGTAACACTATAAAAATAAATGTTTCCCAAAGCACAGAGTGGTGACAGACCAAAGAGTTGTTTCATGTTTACATAAACAGAAATGGCAATACCAGTATGATATAGATTGGAGTGTGGTAAAAATGTGCTTTTCTAAGATATAAGTAACTGAATTTACGGTGTAGGTTTGCTCGCTGCGCTGTTTGTTTGATATCCAGACGTTTCACCACCTGGCTAGGTAACATCATCAGTGGTGACCTCCAAGTGAAGCGAAGCTGTTGTCTCCTGCTTTCTATTTATGTGTTTGTCCTGGATGGGGTTCCTGGGGTTTGTGGTTATGTCATTTTCTGTTCGTTTTCTGAGGTGTTGATAGATGGTATCCAGATCTATCTGTTTGTTTATGGCATTGTGGTTGGAGTGCCAGGCCTCTAGGAATTCTCTGGCATGTCTTTGCTTAGCCTGTCCCAGGATAGATGTGTTGTCCCAGTCGAAATGGTGTTTTTTTTCATCCGTGAGTAGGGCTACGAGGGAAAGAGGGTCGTGTCTTTTTGTGGCTAGCTGGTGTTCGTGTATCCTGGTGGCTAACTTTGTTCCTGTTTGTCCTATGTAGTGTTTGTGGCAGTCCTTGCATGGAAGTTTGTAGATGACGTTGGTTTTGTCCATGGGTTGTACTGGGTCTTTTAAGTTTGTTAGTTTGTGTTTGAGTGTTGGTGGGTTTGTGTGCTACTAGGATTCCGAGGGGTCTTAGTAGTCTGGCTGTCATTTCTGAAACTTCTTTGATGTGTGGTAAGGTGGTTAGGGTTTCTAGCTGTGTTTGGTCTGCTTGTCGTGGTTTGTTCTTGAGGAATCTGCGGACTGTATTTTTTGAGTATCCGTTCTTCTTGAATACGTTGTATAGGTGGTTCTCCTCTGTTTTCCGAAGTTCGTCTGTGCTGCAGTGTGTGGTGGCTCTTTGGAATAGTGTTCTGATACAGTTTTGTTTGTGTGTGTTGGGATGGTTGCTGGTGTAGTTAAGTATTTGGTCAGTGTTTGTTGGTTTTCTGTATACGCAGGTTTATAATTCTCTCTTGTCCTTTCTTTTGACTGTGACATCCAGGAATGTGAGTTTGTTGTCGGTTTCTTCCTCCTTGGTGAACTTTATGCCTGTGAGGGTGTTATTGATGATGTTAAATGTCTCTTCTATCTTGTTTTGTTTCGTGATGACAAAGGTGTCATATACATAGTAGACCCAGATTTTTGGTTTGATGGTTGGTAGGGCTGTTTGTTCTAGTCTTTGCATTACCGCTTCTGCTATGAATCCTGATAGCGGAGATCCCATGGGTGTGCCATTGGTTTGTTGTAGATTATGTTGTTGAAGGTGAAATGGGTGGTGGGGCACAGGTCCACTCGCTTCATGATGTTTTCGTTGATAATGTGATTGAAGGTGGTTGGGGTGTGTATGATGGTCTCTTCTAAAAGTGTGGTGAGTGTTTCCTTTGCCAGGTCGATGTTGATGGAGGTGAACAGTGCTGTTACGTCGAATGAGATCATTGTTTCGTCTTCCTCTATTTTGGTGTTTTTGATGATATTTAGGAATTCCTGGGTGGAGTGGATGGAGTGCTGTGACTCTTCTACTAGGTATTTCAGTCCTGCGTGTAGTTCTTTGGCCAGTCTGTAAGTTAGTGTTCTGGGTAGTGAGACTATGGGTCTAAGGGGGCTCCTGGTTTATGGATTTTTGGTAGTCCGTAGAATTGTGGGACAGGCTAAGCAAAGACATGCCAGAGAATTCCTAGAGGCCTGGCACTCCATACACAACGCCATAAACAAACACATAGATCTGATACAATCTATCAACCCCTCAGAAAACGAACAGGAAATGACATCACCACAAACACCAGGTAACCCATCCAGGACAAACACACAAATCGAAAGCAGGGGACAACAGCTTTGCTTCATTTGGAGGTCGCCACTGAAAATGTTACCTAGCCAGGTAATGAAATGTCTGGATATCAAACCTACAGGGCAGCAAGCAAACCTACACCCTAAACCTCAACCTGAGCTACAAACCTTGCAACTGAATTTATCAACACTGAAGTTGTCTCAGCTTGTATCTTGTGGTCATTACTGAGTCACATGGATACGTGGCTGGAGAGATGGTGCAAGGGAGGGGGAGGGTTTTGGATTCCTAGGACATTGGGATCAGTCCTGGGAGACCAGGACAAGCTGCATAAGTTGCACCTGGGCCAGGACCAGAACTTATGTATTTGCGAGTGTGTTCGAGAGGCTTTAAACTAAAATAGCAGGGGGATAGGAACCTATACAGGGAGAGAGGAGAGGGAAACCAGCACAAGAATAAAAGACAGAATGAGAAATAAGAAAAGTAATGACAGAAAATTAAAGTGCAATAATCAAACAAGAACACAGTGCAAAATAATATGAATGGGACTTAGAATGTTAAAAAGACCTCAAGGCCTTATGTCTTAATGCATAGAGAATTATCAGTAAACTGCATGGATTATCCTTGCAAATAGATATAAACAGTATGATGTATTTGGGATTATAGGGTTTGGCTGCAGGGTGAATAGGGATGGAAACTAAATTTCCAATCTTCCTCAGTTTTTAGGAAGGACAAACAAAAGCCAAAAAGGTAGTGGGATGGCATTGCTGGTTAAAGAGATCATTAATTTGAATAAGGCAAGTTATTAGCTCTGGTATAGTAGAATCTGTATTGGAAAAACTTAGAAACACCAAGGGTTTGTTAGGATTGTATATAGATCTGTAGTGGTAATGTTGGGGAATCATTAAACACGAAATTAGGGATGCAAGCTGTAATTATGGATGATTTAATCTGCATATAGACAGGACAACTTAAATTGGTTACAGTACAGTAGAGAAAGAATTCTGGGGTGTGTCCAGGATTGTCTTTTGGATCAATAAATCCAAGAAGCCACCTAGAGAAGGGTCTGAAGAATGGTCACTAGACCCAAAACATTAACTCGACTTTCTCTTCATATATGCTGAGAGACCTGCTGAGTTTTTCCAGGAATTTCTGTTGTTGTTTCGGATTTCCAGTATTTGCATGGTTTGGTTTTGTCTTTTATTCTGTAGAAAATATCCTAGACTGGGTATTATATAATGAGAAAGGAAAATTGGTAATCCAGCTGTGTGTGACACCTTGGGAAAGAGTTACCATAATATGATAGAATCCTTCATTAAGGTGGAAACTGATGTAGTTGTTTCTAAGACTAAGGTCCTGAAACTTAAATAAAAGAAGCTACAATGGTCTGATGTGGGAGGTGGCTATGATAAATTGGGAAATGTTACTTATTGAGACAATAGTGAATAGGCAATGACAAACATTTAAAGAACACACTTGGACACTGAACTAGCTCTAAGGTAGGAGACAGAGGGTGGTGGTGGGGGGTTGCTTTTCAGAGTGTTACCAGCAGTGGGCCACAAGGATCTGTGTTGGGTCACTGCATTTTTTCATCTATATAAATGATTTGAATGTGTATGATTAGTAAGTTTGCACCAAAATTGGTGGTATAATTGTCAGCCGAAAAGGTTACCTCAGTACAATGAGACCTTGATCAGATGAGCCAAGGAGTGGCAGATGGAGATTTATTAGATAAATGTGAGTTGTTGCACTTTGGAAAGGCAAATCAAGGCAGGACTTATACACTTATTGGTAAGGTCCTGAGGAGTGTTGCTGAATAAAGAGATCTTGGAGTGCAGGTTCATAGTTCATTGAAAGTAGAGTCAGGTAGATGGGATAGTGAAGAAAATGTTTGGTATGCTTGCCTTTTTTGGTGAGTGCATTGAGTATAGGAGTTGGATAGTCATCTTGTGGCAGTACAGGACATTGGTTAGGTCGTTAGTGGAATATTGCATTCAATTCGAGTCGACCTGCTATAGGAAAGATGTTGTCAAACTTGAAAAGGTTCAGAAAATATTTACAAGGATGTTGTCAGGGTGGAGAGTTTGACGTATAGGGAGAGGCTGAATATGATGGGGCTATTTTCCCTAGAGCGTCGGAGACTGAGGTGTGATCTTATTGAAGTTTATCAAATCATGAGGGCCATGGATAGGGTGAATAGCCAAGATCTTTTCCTCAGGATAGTGCAGCCCAAAATTAGAGGGCATAGATTTAAGGTGAGATTTAAATGGGACCTAAGGAGCAACGTTTTTATGCAGAGGATGGTGTGTGTATGAAATGAGCTGCCAGAGGAAGTGGTAGAAACTGGTGCAATTACAGCATTTAAAAGGCATCTGGATGGATATATGAATAGAAAGGGTTTAGAGGGAAATGGGCCAAAGCTGGCAAATGAGACTAGATGAATTTAGCAGATCTGATTGGCATGGACGAGTTGGACTGAAAGGTCTATTTCCATGCTGTACAACTCTATGACATGGGACTACAACAGTTGTTTACTCCTGTCTGGCACATAACTAAAATGGGAAAGGTAGCCCAACCATAGCTCACAAGGGGAATTTGAGATAGTATAAGATCCAGAGAAGGAGCCTGGAAATCAACCATAAAATGCTGCAGACCCGAGAATTGTGACCAGTTTAGATTTCAGCAAAGGAGGGCAAAGAAATTGTTTAATAGGGGGAAAAGAGTGTAATGTTAAGAGTGCAGAAAACATACAAACTGATGCAAAAGTTTTGATAGTCAAATGTAGATCCCTTACAGTCAGAAACAAGGAAGTTATAATGGGAACAAAGAGATGGCAAATCAAATAAATACATATATTGGTTTCACAAAGGACACAATTAAACTCCCAAAAATGTTGAGGAACACAGGATCTTGTGAGAGGGAGCAGGTAAATGGTGTTGGGGAAATTGATGGAATTAAAGCCAATAAACCCTTAGACCTGGTAACCTTTTTTTATTCACTTATTGGATGAGAATATCGCTGGCTAGGCCAGCATTTATTGCCCAGAGGGAAATTGCGGTGGATTTTTAGTCACATGTAGGCCAGACCAGATAAAGATGACAGTTTCCTTCCCTAAAAGTGAACCAGATGGTTTTTTCCAACAACCATTTCATGGTCATTTTGAGAGTCTTTTTTTTATTATGAGTTCAAATTCCACCATCTGCCATATTAGGATTCGAACTCCGATTTTCACAATATTCCCTAGTCTCTAGATCAACAGTCCAGCAATAATACATGTAGCCATCGCCTCCCCCCACGAGAGTCCAGAACAATGAGGTGGGGGAGTCTCAAAAACCTATAAAGTTTAACAGGACTGGACAGGGCAAATGCAGAACGAATATTCTAATGAGCAGGGAGTCCAGAACCATGGGTCAAGTTCAAGAATATGGGGTCGGCCATATAGGACTGAGCTGAGAAATTTCTTCACCCAGAGAGTGGTGAGCCCTGTGGAATTCCCTGCCACAAAAAGAGGTTGAGGCCAAACGTTGAATGTTTCAAAGAAGGAGTTAGATAGAGTTCTTAGGGCTAAAGGGTATAGGGAGAAAACAGAAACAGGGGACTGATTTGGATGATCAGCCTTGATCATGTTGAGTGGAGGAGCAGGTTCAAAGGCCCTAATTACCTACTTCTATTTTCTATATTTTTCTTTTTTTTAATGAGTCTGACTGTTAAATCGTAATCAGAAATTAAAAATAATGTTTCTTTCATTATCAGGTTCTACCAGTGATGCAATTCTTAATAAGATACAGAAAGCAGCAGAGGTTATGGCGAATGCTGTACTTCCTCAAGATTGCCCCAAAAATTGTGGAAGCCGTTATCATGTTGAGGGCTACGAGCCAGTATTGTCAGCAGCCTCTGAAGCAAAACAAGTGAAGCCAATTCCTAAAAGTCCTGTTGCTAGACACAGTACAAAAGGCAAGTCGGTCTTCAGAAGTTACAATGGATTAATTCATTCATGAACACTCACATCTAAACAATGCACTTCTGGTCAATATAAAAGACTGTGAAGTAATTCCCCATGTATCCTATTCTCCTGTTGGAGCCAAGCTAATCAGAATTTAACCTAAAAACAAAGCAGAAGATATTTTTTACACTAACTTTGATTTAAGGTTGCTTGGCATGTAATAACAGTGAAGAGCGAACACAAATTCCTTTGGAAGCATTTAGAACATGGTGCACAGAAGAGGTGTAATTTTGGCTTGGGTATCATTATGGTTCATTTTCCTTTGCAGTGATTCATCATAAACCTGGTCTGCCAGGGGGAGGCTGGGAAGAAAGTGACAGTGGGCACAGTTCCCAGGAGTCCTCACAGACCAATTATATCTCGGATGGCAGCAACTGTAAAACAAGTACAGACAGCCAGTCGGGGGGCAGCAGAGAGAGTGGAGACTTGATGGAAAGGTAAATGAAAATTTAACAGAATATTAATGAGCTATTTTAGTGCCAGACTATAGTGAAGTTAAGTACATTTACAAACTTGTGTGTTTTAAATGAAAATTGTTTTCTGATCACAATGCAGTGACAATTATATTCAAAAAGATTTTTAAAAACCATACCGGTTAGAGGTGTGGGAACAGAAAAGCATGCTGAAAGAGTTTCTTGTTTCTACTGAGGATTCTGTATAGCAAATGTTATGTTACGGTTTTTGTGTGAAAATGCTACACGTTTCAGTCATTACTTTTGTCTGATTGAATTTCTACGCAGTATTGAAAATTAGAGAAGATTGTAATTCTATACAATGTGAGCAGAAGTTTGTAAAATATTCAAAATCCCTGTAATTAAGATTTTCATGTTTAGTTGTAGTCATTTGTCTGAGTTTTGATAGTGGGCTGTCAGTATAGATATATGCATCCACAAGTTCAATTCATCTTTCTGATACCTTCAGTTCTTAATTCAACGTTTTAATAATAAAGTGGTTAAAATGCTATAATAAGCATCTACTTTTTAAAATTTCTTACTTCGCTAAAATCAACAGTGAATATTTTAGTCTCAGTATGATTCAGTAAACATTTCAAGATAAACAAGACTGTAATTGATTTTATTCTAGGAATGTTTTGCAAATTAAAGTTGTGTTATTCAACTGATAGCTGTGTGATTTCTATTCGACAGAGTTGAATCAATAAACCTCAATGACTGCATTCAGGAAATAACCTTGGTAAACAACCTGATCCAAGGCTCGAAAGTATTTTTGACGAGAGAAGAAACACAACATTTTATCAAAGAGTGAGTATGGTTATATTAATGAGCCCTTTGACTAAACCACTTTGACTTTCTGGGATAAGTAAAAACCAGCAAACTTTGAAATTTCTGACTTACACTGAAATGGATAATTGGTTGCAAACTGCAATGCCCATAAGAATATAATCCAGGATCGTAGTCCTAACTTTTTAATTCAACACTCCTCTGATTGAAGTTTTGAATTGTAAGTTTTAATAAGGCACCTTGATTATTCTCACTCATCTTATTAAGAAAATGCTCTGGTGTGATTTGTTCTGAAATAATTCTCTCAAAAAAAACCTAAATAAAGTACTTGTAATGTGGAGCTCAGAACAGCTATCAAAATTGCTATTCTGGAGAATATCCATTGTGCTAACTGATTTAAATTTAGGCTCACCATGTCAGTGCATTTCCCATTGGTTTTACAGTGATATCACTTAATTAGGCTATGCAAATAGATTTTATTTATTCTTTCACTGGCAAACCTTTGTTGCCCATCTCAAGTTGCCCTTGAGAAGGTGAACTGAGTAGTCCACAGGTAAGTCCACAGTTGTGCTGGAAAGGCAGCTCCAGGATTTGATCCTAATTTTTAAAAACCCAAAAGAACTACAGATGCTGTATATAAGAAGCAAAAACAAAAACTGCAGGAAAAGCTCAGCAGGTCTGGCAGCGTCTGTGGAGAGAAATCAGTTAACATTTTGGGTCGAGTGACCCTTTTTCAGAACTGATATAACTAGGAATTAATGCTGACCTGAAACATTAAGCCTGATTTCTGTCCACAGATGCTGCCAGACCTGCTGAGTTTTTCCAGCTTGCCCAATGCTTCTGAGGAATTAATTGAGTCAATTATAATGTGAGGAAAAGTCTTAATTTAATAAACGTGAATGGGAAAGTGACAAAAAAAGCTAATTCATCAAGCCTGTCATGTGTTTTGATGAAACATTCTTATGTCATGATCCTCCTCCATCTGACGTCAATAACATTGCTACTCATTGAAGAAAAATGTTTTCAAAGATGTTTTCAGCATTGACCAATTTACCTACTGAACAGTTTCAAACTTTGTTCTGGGCCTTTATTTCTTGTAAAATTCATTATGTTTTCATTCATTATCTTTCTCTTCCCAAATTTAGATGTGGATTACTGAACTGTGAAGTGGTTGTGGAGCTTCTCAATGAGAAACTGAAAGATCCCTCTCACTCTGTCAATATGGTATTTTCTTTAAAAATTTATTTTAAGTTCTTAGTTCCAGAGCAAATAATCATACGCAAAGCACTTTGACATGTGGACACAAGATAAATTCATGTCTATCATTTTTCTCAGACTTGCTATTCAAAAAAGTCAGGTTAATAACCACTTTCGAATGAACCCTTAGATTTGACACTTTACCTCTAGTCGTCTAGAAGTTGTAGTAGTGAGATACTACAATACCAGCAACTCATAAAATTGGAAACAAAAAAACCTTAAATATCTGACCATGTATTTCAGATAATCAGATTAATTTAGGAATAGAGGTTAACTTATGGAAGAGGAGTAAGAAGGTATCTCAATCTATTAGTTTTCCACTGTCCTGGAAAGGTAACTCATTCAAAACACTAAATTGTTCCCTGATAGTGTTGAGCTCAGGGTTTCTTTCACATGTGCAAAGGGACTACTGTAACTACTTTAGAGCAGCAATGCTTTTAACGGAGTTTTCATGAGCTTAAAAGAAGCACAGTCACCACCAACTCAGCAGAGGCTTCTGCTGAAGGTTAAAGTTCTTCCTGAACATGATTATTGTTTAGACTGCAGTTGGTAAACTTGGACCTTCGCAGGCATCTTGGATTCCTTCAGCTTGTGTTTGTTTAAATGCCTCAGTGGTTTGTTCACAAGAACGGCAAAGCAGATGTACAGCTTTTAATAGTTGTATCTGTGTGTTGTGTCTAAAGGTATTGCTTTTGCTGTTTTCTAATCTATTCTATTTGGTGCTTTTATTTCTTGTAGAGGTCAATGAGTATTCTCTCCACTCTCATGTGCTCAGACTTGTTATCACATGAACAGATATTTGCAATTACCCACAAGTCCTTGCAACAGTTGAGTGAGGGTGGACCAGGGCCTGTGACCAATCGAGCCACTAAGGTAAGTTATTGATCAAAATATTCACTTTTTCACTGTTGAGAAAATATTTTCTTTCAGAATTCAGCACATTCATAACTAAAACCCAAGAGCAGTATTTTAAAATAATTGTCATATGCTTGCAATCTTGAGAAATAGGTTGGAAAAACCAACATTAACCTATCCTGTAATTGCTACAGCATTAACTGATGTTGTCTATACTTTATTGCCCATGATTCTACTCTGTATTTGTTTACTTGACCTGATCGAAGTTTATAAAATAATGAGGGGTATAGACAGAGTTAATGGTAGTTGTCTTTTCCCAAGGATGGGGGATTTCAAGATTAGGGGGCACGTTTTTAGGTGAGAGGCGAGACATTTAAAAAAGACATGAGAGGCAAACTTTTTACACAGAGAGTGGTTTGTATGTGGAATGAACTTCCTGAGGAAGTGGTGGATGTGGGTACAATTACAGTGTATAAGAGACATTTAGATAGATACATGAATAGAAACGGGTTTGGAGGAATGTGGGCCGGGAGTAGTTTAGTTTGGGATTATGATTGGCATGGACTGGTTGGACCAAAGGGTCTGTTTCCATGTTGTATGACT